>NC_056725.1:998237842-998299182 GCF_019279795.1 Protopterus annectens | reverse complement strand
GGCATGTGACAGGTCACAGTTTCAGAGATGTACAGAGGTACTGCTGCACATACATTTCTATGACATCTAGTACATCTGCACAGTAATCTTTGCAAATCATCATGACACTGACATGACTGACGTGTTTGTGTCACACACATGTAGCACCTGTTATGCATTGGATATCATCACCATATATGTGTGTCACCTCATTACAGTGTTCATACTCCATGTCAATGCTGTCTTGATGTGGGCATGTCTATTTGCCTGCACTGATGTACTTACCTATCTGCACATGCCTGGATGTGTCCACAGTACTGCTGTTGACCTTGATGCTGTGTATATGTCACATATCAACACAGACACAGCCTTAGTGGACTTGAGCAGTGACAATGCACACATACGCATGGACACATGTACATGTATGTGTTTTGCCATATACATCTACACAGCACTGTACAGCTGTTCAACATCCTGCCACGGATCACCTGTGTTGCACATGTGATAGACATGGGACAATGGCTAGTCAGATGTCATTCGCAGGGATGGATATCAACCATAGCATGTACGGGCAAAGTTTCCCAGCTATAACAGATAGCCAGTATGCCACCGCGAGGTGCATCAGCGCCGCATTACTGATCCGGACAGTTGATACTACATCTACCATGCGGCCATCTCACCAGGTATGACTGGGATGACATGTGCAGCTTTGATGGACAGGGTTGCATGATTTGGCGGGAGCATGTCACATGTATGGCACAGGGATCTGTCCAGCATGTGGCGATCCTAGTATTAGGATGGTGGCTGTCCATGACGTATGTCTTACAGATCAGGATATGGACATGTAGCATGTCCATCATCATGGTGTAGCAAATGTCTTTATGTAAGGTAGACAGCATGCTGCGTAGTGGTGGTGAGGATTTTGAAGGCTGGTATCGCCCATCCACGCATGGCCATTACCCCTTAAAGGTGATATGTGATCCAATATTGGTCACCCCAGTGCTGTATATGCCTGTCCAATGATCTCCATGCTCATGGATGGCACCTTGTCATGACATGGGTACCTCGTATGACTACCCAAAGGGCCTGGAGATGTTGACCACAGCCTAGGTGGTAGTTAATGGGTACAGAGATGTTCACCTAGCGATGACAATGCTGATATCATCCATCAGAATGTGCACATATGTCATACACCTCACCCACACAGCCCATTCTGTATGTTGTTCACAACACTGACACAGCTATTCCTCATAGGTCATGGCCATTCACATCCTTACATACACAGATGCCTAACATTTGTCTGTGTGGTATGGGCTACAATGAGGGTGGAGTACAACACATTGCCCTGTTCTACTGTAGCTGGCACTGGTGTGATATGCACATGTCACTCTGGCACCTTTTGTAGTTGTGAGTCTGTCAACAGGCACTGGTAGAACACTCCTGTGACATACAAATGTATTTGTAATCAAACATCCGTACTGTCTTGTACATCTGTACTGCTAACATCTACAGTGATAATGGTTCATGGACATGCACACCATACTCAGCAGGTGCCACCCATTATGACTGTCATCACCACTTGTGGGTTGATATTATCCAACACCCTATCTGTATTGTATGGTCATGCTAGGCACTTGTTCAGAACTTGAGCATGTCATGAGCTACTGATTGATATAGCACCCATTCCACACCATTTCCCACAGGTACACTGGCTGTCCTAACATTTCCAGCTTGCTTATGGTACAACAGCTGTTGTACACACGTAACGCACATATCCTGTGAGACATGGTTGTATATACAGGCATGTCCGACTGTCACGTACCAGTGCTATTGCCTGTCTATATGATGGATATGTCGTACATGTGGCAGTAGAGCAATTGTCTCATGTACACATTCCATGCTCACCTCAAAACATATGGCACTACAGCCTGTGGGGGATGCACTTATGCAGCCCTGCTGGGGGTAATGCTGTCACCAACCCTGGCTGCACCTGACAGTCATGTGGGGATGTGTAACATTTGCAACACACCCCACTCATCACATAGTCTCACATGATCTCCACCACAGGCCACACATACGAGGACAACTTGTGCAGTACCTCTCCATACTCTGTGTAGGCACCAGAGGCAGCCCCCATCACGGAACACAACATCACCAACTTATAGCCCACAGACTCATGTGTGCCCATCACATACAGCCAATAGGGTGTTATAACATACACAACACACCAGTCATAGGTGAGTCTGTAGGCAGTCACACTGCAGCTCCACACAGCAGGCTACACAAGGCGATAGTCGCTTACATCTTGCTGTCGGGTAACTGGTTCTGCAAAATAACCTATGCACCCATGCCACACCTCACCAGGTATGATGTGACTGTCATTCTCCATGTTAGTGTGACTGCCCTGAGATGCCACTTCACAGACTACGTGTGCAGGGACATGCAATAGCTCACCAGTGTTGTAGCCCTGAAGGTGTGGGCCTAGCCCTGGGGAGCATTATGCATTCGTCCGGACCTGATACCACTGTAGAACGACTGACTGTGTCACTTCAACAGTTGCCTATGCTTCTGCTGTCATTCCACAGGCATCTGGTATCTGTCCACTTTGACTGACCTGATCAAACACAATGCTTTGGCACAGATGACCTGCACCTGTCAGCCCTGGGAGTACAGATCACATGTAAGGCTCTTGCTGCTTCTATACTGCCTGTCTTGCACAGTTTCCAATAACAATCACCGGCAGAACGGGAACTGGCAAGCAGGACATGGGGTCATTTTGCACATTGCTTGCATCTTCCTCTGTGATGCATGCAGGCAAGGCACACCTTATAATGCACGACTACAATATCTCTGCAGTGACTGGGACCTGCCTCTAGGCTCTGCAGAAAACACCTGCAATGACAGGTTATAGACAGACCATACCTTTCAGGCACATACCTGGACCGGCACACCCACAGCTGGGTGTTCCCATATCCCACTATGTTGTACACACATCCTGGCTAGTTACTTAGCACAATGCATCAGAGGTGCTCCACGTGCAACTAACTGTGTCTGGAACCGCTATACACATTGTAACAAGCTACAGATACAACAACATACCCCACGGTTACCAGACCTCATTTGTTGGTGTACTGGACAGTAGGCCTCAGACAGCTACTACTGATGTGTGACTGACACTACCACACACTTAACTGGGATAGCCACTCATGTACTGATACATCCATGAGTCATAACCTCCACTTGGCTGGATCAACCCATACACACCACCTCCAAGACTAACATTAACCTTGACATGAACACTACCAACATGTGACTGGTGTTCCACACCTGGGGTTATCCCCTCATTGGTGGATTCCAAACATATGCTAATCAACCTTGTTAGCCACATCCCGGCATCACACCCTTCACGGCATACACAATACATGAGTACTACAACACCTACTACAGACGTCTTATGACAGCGGTTGTTAACGTCATGACACCCGTGCAGATGGACAATGCACTTACAAATGCTGAAACATACCCCAGTGCACTTCATTAGCATGTACATGACTGCATGGATCATGTTATTCCACACAGAGCCATGATGGTACACACCAGATAACAGACACCACTCTGGTGGTCAAGTTCCATGGACATAATGTACAACAACAGGTGGAGGCTGTTACACAGTGGTGTACAATCCCATGGGTGGGGTAGCTCACTGGTCAGCCTAGGTAGGGCCACAGGATCCCTCATCACATACTCCAAGACTAGCTACGTAAACATTACTGCGACACTTTCCGGGGCGTACCACAAGGCATTATGGTGGTATGTCAGTAGTCGTTGGCAACACCCACATCTGCTCTCACATACAACAGTCACTCATTAACATTACAGACCCAGATGATGTTGGCAACATGCTGGCGGATGGATTCAATGCTAACATTACACCCTCTCACTCACTACAGGGCCACAATCCATGCAGGAACATTGTGGTGTCCCTGCGGTCACACCTACACAGTACTAACCTGCACTCTATATGTCCTGGGACACTGGCCCCATGTCACCTTCCAAAGTCCCAGGCTGTGATGTCCACAAACCTCTGGATGACATGTCTCCCCACTAGGCCACCATATTCAGTAATAGCCTTGTATCAGACATTGTGGCCCCTGAATGGCACACAGCAACATTTATCACACTCCACACAGGTGGCACCACAATGCACGAGTGAGACTATAGTCCTACACACCTGACTGGACTGTTCTGCACGGCTATGGGGCACATCATCAAGGACGTCATTCACAGAGACATTGTTGGGCTCCGGTCCTTTGATGCCACCCGGGTTGGACTTGTTAGGGCCAGAGCATGGCCCCTACACCTGGTGGACTCCTTTCATACAGTTACCAGGGTAGTTGATGATGGTACAGGAGTCCACACATCCTACATTGTCCTCTCATTGCCTTTCAGCACCGTTCTCCATTCTGGTATTGACAACATACACATCCACCTGCACATCATACCCTATGTCTCAGGATATTATGCAAGGTGGCTCATGGACAGGACACACACAATGAGGGTAGCATACCATAGTACCTACTGCATTTCAGTTACATTTGCCATACCACAGTCCTCAGTCATTGGGCCCCTCATGTTCAGTATATGCTTCCCTGAGGTACAGGCTAGCACAGAGAGACTTTCCCTGCCTAGCTTTACAAACCCCTGCATACAAAGCACCATGATTGATCCACCAGCTGATACTGACTCCATCCATATGGGTGTCACTGTGACAGATACCTGATATAAATATCATGGCCTCAAGCTGCATGACACAAGGTGCATGAACATCACCTTTGCATTACACCATTCACCCACTGACTATCACATAGGTGGTAGTCCCCTACATACATGTCACATTGTACATGTTTGTAGTACACACATATGTCACACCCACTCCTGTGGTTACCGTATTGCCACTGTGGCATGGATATTCTTCTACTTGGCCACACTTATCTGTCCTGGGTGTGTAGCTGGTACATAGGCACCCATTGTACCTCTGAACTCAAGACGTCTACACACATTCAAGGATACACCACCCCATTTAGGGTGTACCTTACACAACAGCTACAGCTTTATATACCACACCATTAACATGCCATGACATTTATTGAGCTCCAACAGTTAAAGTATGCGGCTGAACTACGGACACCACGTCTGTACACATTTGCATACTACATACTCAGGGGTGACCTCTGCTGAACAGACAGGGCCCATGTCCACAACAATATTAATGGATATACTCCACATACACGACATAAGCAAAAGCCACTGTGAGCAACATGCTCATGGATATGTGCACACACGCAACAATGAGCGGGATGTTCTTGAGGGTTACATTCCCAAACCGGTCACTCACCTTGCTTTGGAACATGAGTCCTATGTACATCACGCAGGGACACTCAGTAGCACTGTTCATGTGATAGCTTCCTTGGTGATTGGGAGACACATGTACGCCAGGGATCACTGCAGTGGCTGTACTGTGCAGAGGTGCAGGTAACACATGGCTCTGCTGTTCACAGGACACTACCCTAGAGAGGTGCCACTGGTGTGAACACTGTAGTTGTGCTTACACATAGACTTGCCAGACCGCATAGTACCCCACTATGAACCTGTAAAGCTATTACATGTCCTGTGTGCATGGTTAATTGGTAGCCCTTCCATTTAGATTAGCTATCATGCTATTGCAATGTCCCGTGCCTACAAGACATATGTATCCTGTTATTGTACATGCCAATAGACGATACCCTTGGTATGCATGATATGCCTGTTATGCTGTGTAGAATATCTGACATATCTACCTACAATACTATACATTACACATATTTCACATAGTATCCCATAATGCAAAGCATACTTGCACAGCGGGACCACCTTAGACATGTCATTGTCGTTATATGCCCATACACATGCCTACTGTGACAGTATATCAACATATCCTATCCCCTGCTATGGCACGTACTTGGTGGACATACCCTAAAACTGACGGTGGGTTGTATGGAAATGTTCTGTTTAAAGCCCTCATGTAGCATCCCTTGTCGTGTCTGTGATGTGTACCTTGTGGCCCACTGCTGGACGCACAGTTTCTACATGCGTTAGTATGCTCAGCAAGACATCACTACATAAATACCTTTTCCCACTTTATGCATTGCGGACACTTTTAATTAATGCAAACCAGGCTATACTTACAGTAAATAATTAATAAAAATCATGCTATACATAAACTTACATAGCGAGTGTTCTACATACCTTGTTATCGTTACGGACCTTCATCTCTATCTCTCTCACACTGCTTAAACAGGTAGTTTGTATGAGCATACGGTTTGAATGTCTAGCAAGTCATCCTTATATACGTCGATACATGTAACATGTGGTTTCCTCCCGCCAATTGGTGTTCCTGAGTGACTAATTACTTGCATATCAGCTGTGCAGCTACTCCATTCACCAATTATGCGCCAACAGTGGGGTATAATTTAATTCTCCACTTGGGCGTTGCCCATTTGCCCTACCTTTGGGGAGACGGCCTGTATTGTGTTTTGTTATGTGTAATTGCAACTGCTATGCATAGAGACAATTATACTTTGGATTCATGTCCCCCGTGGATTGTGTGTGACAGCTAGAGTATGTGGTTCAACATGTGGGTGTTCCTGTCATCCCAACATCTGATAATGGACTAATGCAAACAAAACCTGTAACATCGCCGTTTGTTCCATTATATAACGGCTGCAATTTTGCATGGCGCCTTTAATTGTATCTCTCACAAGGTATGTTGACGGTTCTGCAGATGTAATTGACTAACTGGATGTTTGTGCTGTTATTGCAGTCTGTATTGCTATAGTTTCTAGTGTGGGGGATGTTGGTGGTTGTACATAGCATATACAGGTTTGTGGGGCTTGCATTTCTACGTATTCCATATATATGTGTGTGGGCTCCATCCCTAATTAAAGAGCTATTAGTTAGTAGACTTATGTTACGGGATTGTACATTGGGCCATTGTTAATTGGTTTCTATATAGTATGCAGGTGAGGTTGATACTTCCATACCTCCGGAATTGCAGTGATATGTAAAGGGATATGTCTAACTGACAGCTATCCTGTGTATATCTGTCCCAGATATTTGCAGTCATTGCAGTTGTGTTGGTAACAGAACCTCTTTGCCATGGGTTGCCACCTTTTCATATGGCCATTGTTGGACACTTTATGGACGACAGCGGTGTTTACAGGCCAACACATAGCCACGGTCAGTACACAGGTTAGCACATACTTTTATCCTCAATACATACCTATTGTGGGACTTTGGCTACTTATCATATTGCATGTAACATTTACGTTTCTTACATACAGGCATAACTATTTAATGCAACTATTACATTATATATGGGACATATTAATGTCCTACAATCCCGGACATTTGCCCTTTGTAATGTTTTATCTGCCCAGGGAGGTGCTGTCCCTCCTAATGTGGGACAGGTGGCAACTGTATGCCTACGTCTAGCTATACCCACACCAACCATAATGATCTACCTCTGAGTTGGCACTAACAGACACATGATGTGGACACACACACACATTACAGTCACACGGAGATACTCACAGCACCTTCAATACACACATACACAGACTACGGCGCTCACAAACACAGTTGAACACAGTACCTACGTGGACCGCAACACCGGCAGTGGTAACTAAATGTCCTTTCATATCATCACACTATTACTCGCGGTTGTACTGTTCTGGTACTGTGTTCTTTCGGTCTTTCAGCCTCGTGGTTATGCATGTCAGTATGTTACACATTCCATAGTTGGCAGTATCCTATTTATTTGTACCTCCGAGGTGTTATGAATGTCGTTGACCTATCTATATATATTTGCAGATATCGCTGACTCTGTATATATCAACATATATCACTCTATCGCCCTTTCTATCTGTATTATATATATGTATATATGTGTACATATATATATATATATATATATATATATATATATATATATATATATATATATAATGGGGAAAGTGACAGGAAAGCTACACCTTTCATTGTGTACTTGTTGGTGTATACTGTTTCCTGGACTCTGCACGTTTGTGTCTGTACCTGTCACATTACACACCTGCCGTAGGTTAGGGTTACCAGCTGTCCCACTCTGCGAGGGACAATCCCTCTTTGGGCAGTTGTGTCCTGCAAACTATTTGTGAACATGGCAAATGTCCTGGGATTTTAGAACATACTTATTTCCCATAGTTTATGTAATAGTTGCAAAAAACAGTTATTCTGTATCTGAACCACCTATATGTTCTAGAAACAGAATAAGTAAGTAAACATTACAAGAATGAGCTTTTATCTAGGCAAAACAGTGAAGTTCTGCATTTCATACTGGCCGGGTGTATGTGTCGGCCTGCAGACATCTGACGTATGTCCCACATTGGTCATTTGAAGAGGTGGCAACCCTACCATAGGTACATCTTGCCTAGCAATAGTGTTAGGTGATTCTATACATGATTGCGTGTTCTACACCTGGCAGTGGTTGTTTTACCCTTCAGAGCAGGCGCTATTAGTACAGGGGTGAATAATGCTGTTTTCACCTGTTGTGGACATCATTGACCATGATCTGCGCGATATTCGGTGTAGCTTATCCCTGTTTCGCGCATATCCATATAGTCATATTTAAACGTCGCTTACCAGAAGTGGGCAATGCATATTCCTGGTAACGTGTGCTAAACATGATCTGCTGACCTGCATCCAACATGCATTACTCGTGCCTTCGGGATTACGTTACATCCCTTGCAGGATGTGGGACCGGGAACATGCACGACGGTCACTGCATTTAACATATGGCCATCTGGGATTTGTACACGTGTTATGTCATTTTGTACGTGGAGTATACTACGGCTGTTACTCCATACTGCACTCACATGGGTAACTCAGTTAGTTTACATATTGATGAGTCCAGTTAATTGTATGTCCATGTGATGTTTACTGGATGTGCTCCGGCATTGGGTATGTATATCTCAGTGAGCCACACATGATACTGTGCTACACCTTCAAATGACCATGGGTGGAGCATGCTGGGGTGACAAATACCTGTCATGTGTACACCACATGCCTTGACACAACATCCATAATTATATTATGTGCAGCCCCTCATTAATGCAGCAGGGACTCTGTGCTGAGTGTGTGCAGAACAGTGCTTACACACATGTGCTCCCACGATTGCCTCTGCTCCTCTACGCGACAGTTGGTTACTCTATGTTGTGGCGACAGCGGACACTGTTTGCCCCATTTGGTGTATGGCCTCTGACAGTCGGCCGTGAACCTACCGTTGTACCTGGGAACCTATACACACAGCACTACCATATGGTGATAGGCGCATGTACTGTTCAGGTGTTGACATTCCTTGTTCCTATAGCTGTTGTGTGTACAATATTTGAGGGCTGCCTATGTGGGATTCACACAGTGGGCCACCTATACATTACAATTTACAGGTAGTCGTGCTTGTGTGCCATCCATTTTACTGTGTGTGCATGTGGAGAGGTGTGTCAGTCCGTAGGGGCCTACACTGTCAGAGTATGTGCTATACATTCCCTCTTTGCCAAGGCGTAGGCATATTGGGCATGCCTCCGTCTGCCTACTGGGGCTGGCACAGTGTGTTCATGGTTTGAATCCCTCTGTGCCTGTGATGGCCTTGGCAATTGCAGTGGGCTATGAGGGCCTTCACCATTTTGTCCCTGCTGCAGCTGTTTCCGCAGGATCATATTATGTAGCATGGCACATACTAAGACAATGTGGGCACACGTGCCTGGAGAGTACTGCAAGGCTCCACCAGATGTGTCCAAGTACTGGAACCATGATTTCAGCATCCCGAACACATGCTCTATGATGATTCTGGTTTGTGCATGTGCCTCATTATGGCGTTCTTGCATGGGTGTGTGTGCATTTCTGATGGGAGTCATCATCCACAGCTCCAGTCCATAGCCAGCATCCCCCACAAGGTGGCCATGTGGGATGTCCCCCCTGACAAATACCTGATACAGCTGTGAGGCATGCCAGATATGGGAGTCATGGTAGTTTCCAGGGCTGCCAGCACACACATCCATGATAATGCCCTGGGCATTGCACATGACCTGGCAGTTGATGGAGTGGAATCCCTTGCTGTTTATGTAGCGCCTACCATGCTCACCAGGTGGTGACTTGATTTGTATGTGCGTGCAGTCTATTGCACCCAGTACCTCCGGGTAGTGTGCCACACGGTGGAAGTGACGCATATTGCTGGCCAACTCCTCCTGAGTTCGGGGGAAGTATATATGCTCATTGGCATGTGGTAACATGGCATCCAGGAACTGGTGTAGTACCCTGGATGCTGATGCCTGTGAGATCCCCATTATATCTCCAGTTGGCCTTTGAAAGGTACCTGTGGCTAGTATTCACATGCTTACACATACCTTCATGTCCATTGGGATGGGTTCCCCTCTGTTATTTCTGGTTCTCAGGCGTGGCCGGCACAGCTCCACTATTTGCTGTAAGATGTCCCTGTCCTCCCTGTAACGCTCTACTATCTCCAGATCATGTAGCCCCTGGTAGGTTACCCTTGGTATGAACACTCTTCTCCTCCTCCGGGGCCTGCCGTGGTTGTCAGCATCATCCTCCACAACACCGTCAGTCTCTAACACATGCTGATGAATCACAGCTATGGCAGCTCCCAACATGTACATTTTAAAAGTTCCCCGTGTGTTTACACCTATGGTGCAGTGTTTGGGAATTCACAGGTGTGTGTAGGGTGCTTTCACACTTTATACTATTGCGCTGTGAACACCGATGATGTCATAGGGTGTGTATGTATGATCGTAGCTACAGGGTATCTTATGTATTTTACTACCACAACTACTATTGTGGTGCCTTTGGTGTTGAATTACATTTGTCTGCCATGGATTACCTCTTGACCTTCCCTTTACATTTCTGCATGTTCCACCTACCATTTTCTGGCATGCATCCAGCAGCCTGCTTTCATTTGTACTTTCCTAGACCTGGCGTATTTTGCGTAATGTGTGCTATTGCCGGTCTACTGTTGGTTTGTTTTGCTCTGCTATGACAGTTCTCCTATCTTTGCAATCCAATGCCTCCCCTACTTTCTTTGCATTCCAATGCCTCCCCTATGCTGTTTTGCAGGTTTCTGCGAGCAGACTTGACAGCTGCCGTCGTTTGGCCGCCGTGAGTTGATTGGTGTTGATTGCTCATTAGTACGCCAATTACCCTACTTTGGCATTTCCTTCTTTTCTTCCCCTGACCTTCCTGTTTGTGCTATTGTTCGTGCCACGTGCATCCGCTTACTGGGTTTCGGGCAGGTTTTCATCCCCGTACACATGCGCTTTTGGGCACCATGTGTGCTCTCAACTAAACAATTCTATACCTTCCTCCCCACCCCTGTCCTGCAGCTTTGCTTAGCAACGGCCAGGCCAGTTTGCATTGCTCCAATGTGCTTGCTGCTACGGTGGCACACCCCTCTGCTGATGTCATGTATCTCCTCTGAGCCACTCCTCGGTATTATAGCGCTGCGCCGTATGGTTCAACCTTCATCCGGTGGGACATTTGTGATTCAGTATTATCTGCCGCATTTGCATGGCATTGACTAATAATTCATAGTTACTGCGCGGAACACTGTCGCAGGCCCTTAGCAACCCTTGCATCTTGGTTGTGGTGTTCCATGCCTACCATTGTGTATTATGGTGTAAACCTGATTTGTATTACATTGCGATTTTATGACATTTTTATATATTTTCTTTATGTTCCAGTTTGCACACACATGCCCTGCGGTTGTACTGTGCGTTACTGTGGGCATGACATTAAATGTTGTTTTTTAGGTGTTGTGCATCTTTTCTTATGCCATTGGCTGTGTATTTAGCCATTGGCATATGTTAACTTTGTAATACATGAGTCTGGTCTGCTTCAAAAGCTCCGATGTTCTGTTTGGGAAAATGTAAACCGTGTTTTTTGGTTTACATTTCCATGGGCTTACGCTACACCTGCCCCACTTCATGAATCACTATCTGCCTTCATTTGCATGGTGCGACACTGCACATGGGGTGATTAGCATACCTATGCCGAGGGCTGCGCAGTTCTGGCGTAGGCCGGTAGTGCACTTGGTATTGGATCGTACCTGAATCGCTCAACGGCCATATTTGGCGTTATTCCGCCTACGCTACACCTGCGCCTGGCGCAAGCTTCATGAATCCCGGGGTATGTGTTTCTGGCAAATCACTGGGGATTGAAGTCACTAAATAATGACATGCATTTGAGTTTCAAATGTCATTCCTTCAGAAAACATTAACACAAATCCTATTATTCTAACAACTTCCTAAGTTTATAAGAGCAATATTCAAAATCTGTCTCTATTTTTGGTCCTTTGCTCCCCCCATTATTTTAAGATTTGTCTAGACTTACAGTATAGAGGATAGGAGGTATACCTCCTTACTTAAATATACTCACTTTACAATTTTACAGCCTGGGAGAAAAGGCAGTTTTCTAGCTCCCTTCTGCATTTTACTGCAGAAAACAGTATAATCAATGTGTATCTGTAGCTGAAAACAGCAAACTATGAAATTCCCTCCTCCCTTGCACCAGTACTCTCCAAATTTGCATAGACAGCTATGGACTACGCACTGAATGTAAATTCTCCATAAGGTAATGATAACACAGATAGTCACTGAATTCAATTTGAGTGATCAGAAAATAATAATAATTTTGTAGAACTAGCTGTGATGAAACCACACGCTTCCCAATGATGACTCCTACCACAACAGAATGTATTTGGCATACTGTATCCCCTCACTAGCTGTCCTACTCAATTCAGCCAGTCACATCCACAGAGAGCCAAAGTACACTCCCTAAGTACCTCAGTAAAGGCTATCATGAGAAATGATCATGCCACATCCTAAATACTACTGTAAATATTCTGAAATTTAAAAAGTACAGCAGTGATAGCAACAATCGAATAACAATATGTTAGTCCAGGGCTTCCATATGTACACAGTTACAAAAACTATTGGCCAAATTACAAAAGAATCAAAACAGAGTCATGGAAGGTATTTGCCATCCAGCAGTGCTATCCTGAACTTAATTTCCAACTGTGTCCATGGTAACTAGGGGAACAGTATTTCTTAGACTTCCCGACACTACTCCACTACCAGAAAGGGTCTGAATGCTACAAAAGAGTGAGGTAAGGAGATCATGAAAAATCTTATGAAAATAAATTCCTTTATTGACTCTTGGCATAACATGAACACAGCTAAACCTATCTTCTGACCTCCAAGGTCACCCTAACATCAGATGTCCCACAGTACCACCTGTATGTCAGCCATAATATTGCCACTACCAACAACAGCAAATAGCACTGACCTACCATGAATGGGAAAACCACCAGGTGCCAGATAGGAGCAAAATCACAAGGTATTCCCTGAAGGCAAACTACATGTTGAAAACGTAGTGGTTTTTAGAGCACCTCCTCTAAACAAGTTTTAAATCAATTCAGCATGGGCAAAATACCAGATATAGAGCAGCTGCAACCCAGGACACCCCCTGAAGGCAAACTTCAACTTAAAAATGTAGTTATTTCAGACCACTGGCACAGAGCAAATATTAGTTCAATTCAGCTCAGGAAAAACACTAACTGCCATAGAGAAGGAAAATCCCAGAACACTAAATAAAGGGAAAGCACATCTTGAAAACTTAGTTGTTTTCTGACCATCTGCACAGAGCAAGTTTTAGCTCTGTGTAAGACACCCAGTCCTTTGTTGTCCATCTGTATGTTTGGAAAGTAATTTGAATAGCTGATTTCAGTTTTGTTGGATTGTGGCTCCTGGTCTCTCCCTCCAGCAGTATAATAAAAACTTAAGAGGTCAAGTCTCAGGTCTGCTTACTGTGGGACTGCCTGAATGTCCAGTGTGAACTTCTGTGAGAACTGGTCTCGAATCCTTAGCCAAGGCATCACTGGTACTTCTGATCTGGCAAATTGACTCCAAATACAATGTAATTGAAAGTAAAAGAATTGTCATACTACACATTGGACATAAATGATCAAAGGGCTACATTTATAGCTAATAATCTTTACCTGCTATTACATATAATCCATTGTTTTGTATATTGTTTTGGGGATACTTGCTAATGCAGTTGATTAAACACTCCACTTTTACGCTTTGCTTTGTTCCATGCTTTGCTTCAGTCCCTTACCATATACCCGATTCCCACCTATTCCTATTTGTACACTTATACAGCTGATCTGGTTATCCAACCAGTCCAAAATACACACTCAAATTAGTGTACTATCATACATTTATATGTAAAATGCACCACTCCTACTCTTTTCCAATAATATTATTACTTACCTCTAGAAAGTCCACCCACATCCACCCACTCACAGCCTTATATAGGTACACCTTCATCATCCCGCCACTCATTCCAGTATTATACAACTCAGCTGCGATTCTTCTCATTTCCATTCAAACATCCATTTTAATACTGAATAACCTACTATAATCCCACCCAGTACTTTTTCTTTTTTTTTTGCTATCAACTTTAGAGACTTCACCCCTGAAAACCAACTTCTAACACTGGCACAATATTCAACTATTTCAGCTTGTGTACTACCATAAGAGAAGGGACTTCTTCCTCATTTCCTTGCTATTCTGTTTGCACATCCATCCCAGGTTATACACCCCCCCTATAATCATGCTATTTCTTCACACCACAGCTTACCGTTCCTCAGTAAACAATTCATCTAACTTTGCAGATCACTGCCATAAGCATCCCTTCTTTACCTAATCCCATTCTCCATTGTCTCTAAACTTCATATAATCTACACAATATACTACTAAAGACTAAGACACCAATCAAACAAACCCAAAAGATAAAAATCTAGATTTAAAATACAGTCATAACAAATGTTTCTGTCAGCATCTAACTGTCTCTCTAATTCACACTAGACTTCAACAATGTGGAAGCATGCAGCCTAACACAGGAGCCAAATTACTCGTATCTCCCCTACACCTCTAATCACAACTCCATTTATCAATACAACTCCAAATACTACCCCAAGTAATTCCTGCCTAATTTTTTTAAATGTAAATACTCCAAACCTCTAAAACAAGATAACTGAGCTCTATTCACAGATTGCTCATTGTACCCCTGATATTCTTGTCCTCATAGAAAGCTGGCAAAAAACCAATACAGCATCAATGAAGAGGAAATCATACCACAAGGTTGCAATATACAAAAAATAGATCAGTAATATATACGGAGCTACCTCAAGTAAACTAACTCCTATTTATTTCCTATATCACTACAATTTCAGAAAATGTATTGACATTAGCAATGGAGCATCTTCCAGTGGGATACATTTAACAAGCAGCAGAAGCTCTAGCTCACCCACCTACATGCTCACCAAAAGGTCTACCGTGGAATCTTAAATCTCTAAAATGTGGAAGTAAACATTATTTCTACCTGTATATAAGGAAGTCATGTCAAACAATTGGAGCGATGACAAACCCAGTGCTTTGCTCCCTCCTCTATGAAAAACAGTAGGATGATGCTTATTCACAGTTTTTTCAGTACATTTTATTTAACAAGATGGTTTCTATCCAAATCACAATACAACTACAGCCTTCCTATACTTTTTTTTAGCACAATAAATCATCACAATAAGGACAGGAAACTCACCTCAGAACTTGTCTTGATCTCTGCAAGGCATTTGACATAGTATCCCACCCTAAGCTCCTCCAGACACTTGCTTAATTTAAGGTCTCAGACAAAATTCTGTTATATTGTTTCAGCGCAAGCTAAAATAGCAAACTGTCTATTCAACCTTCATTAAAGTGAACATTGGTGTCCCTTGAGGGTCTATAATTAAATCCCTACAGTTCAATATATTCATAAACAAGTTCCATACCACCTCACATCCTTCCACACTTATTCAAAAGGCTAATGACTCAGCAATTAACTATTATGTCCCATCCCTATCTTGAACTACAGTCCAGCACCCATGAATCCTAATCCTCAGTTGAATGCTGGCTGCAATAATCCTCAGTGCTAAAACACTAAAATAATGGCCTTCCTACCCAAATCCAATTCTTCTGATTTAGATAATCATTCTAGAGTTTCCTCACACAATACAAGACAAGACATAGTCATGGATAGCACACTACTTGGTGTTATCAGTGACATTAATCTGAAGTTTGATATGCATGTTCAAAACAACATAAAAAAAAAAAAAAAACACAGGGGCTTTTTACAGGGGCAGAACTTATCTCACTGAACAAGGCTGCAAAGTCACTGCCTTCTGTTTACATTTTACCCAGCCTACTCTGTGTAGCCTCAGTATTTACCAACTTCCTGGCTCATTCACTACAAAAACTGGAGACATGTTATAACAAAACAACAACATTTGCAATCAACAACCCCAGTTGAACTCACCATTGTAGTGCATGCAGTGCAATTAAATTAATAATTAGACTGAGTTCCCAAAATACCTAAAGTAAACTGTGCTCACTCCATCCTATATCAACTATCTAAATGTCCATCTTTAAGGTCACTACTGCAATGGAATCACCAGACGAGAACTTTTTCCCTAAGATGAGTCCCTAGCATGACAAAACAAATACCACAGCTCACATGGTAAGGCTTTGTATTCTAATTATATAGCCAAACTCTGGAATCATATTACTTCTACTTTCTGACAACTTGAAAACTCACCTGATTATCAAAAAGAAACTGCAGACTTATATTCTCAACTCTTGGCTTTGTCCAACTCCTCCATGCCAGGTGAGCTCAGCTCAAAATCAAATATAACTAATGCTGTCTTCCAGGTGATTGTCTTTGAGGCCACTCTTCCTCTATGTCTTGCTCAGTAACCCACTTAAGCTGTGACTCAATAAATTATGTGTATATCGTACAGGATACAAAATGTAAATCCAAAATGTAACCAAAATTAATGAAAATAATAATGTATGGACACTGAAACAAATTTCAAAATAAAGTTTTTATATAATTTTTTAAGTACTCTATTGTTGGAGCCTCATTTTACATTCATGTGCCATGTTTCAGTGGCCATAATTATTATTTTCATGGATTTATCGTGGTGTGGTACTGGACACTGTTTATCCTGGGTGGATGGTTTCTATGGTTTGATATAACCAAAATTAATATTTGCAGAATTGGTTTCTATATGCATTATTACAGCAAGTTAATGCTCCCTTTACTGAAAAGTTATTTATATCTACTGTTGCATTCACTTATGATGTTTCCTTCACACATCTATGCTAAGTTTTTAAACTAGGTTCTACCTAGGCTTAGGAGGTATTCTTCCTGGCCTCCACTGAGAAGGAGACTTGCATTATCCAAATAGAGTTTCCCAGTAAGCAAATGCAAATAAAGAAATAAAAATAATGAATTAAAAGCTGTAGATTTCTATTAGTACACCTGAAACTACTGTTGTGGCATGCTGTGGCACTGTGCTACAAAAGTTTTTAAAAATAAGATTTGAGTTGTGGTGTAGCAACAGTTTAATAGACTCAAAATGATACCAGACTAAGCACTTTCACTCTTACACAACAGGCTTCATCAGAGTCTAAACAAAATATTGTCACTAATTTACTTAAATACTCAGCTTTCAAATGCAAATTAACCAATATCAATTGTTTGGTGATAAAACCGATCAACATCCAAGCTTTAAAAACAAATTTTACTTAATTAATCAAAAATAAATATAAAATTGACAATACTAAAATATTAAAATATTAAATCACACACTTCATCACTAATAATCATTAAATAAAAAACTCATAAAACATTTTGCCTTTAGTTTTAGCATACTTTAAATAAAAATATGATCATTTAGGCCTGGCTTAACATCTGCATTTAATTTAATTTTCCAGATTAATTCCCTCTACTCAAGTGCACAATCCATATCTCTCCTAGCCTCTTTCACCATTATTCTGCCAAGAACAAAAAAATATTTTTATAAGCTTTACATTCTTTAGTGTTCCTTAACGTAGCATTTGACGACCTTCCCCTTCTTATATCATATAAATATTCATGGATCCGATCTGTCAACCTTCTCATCTTCCCGAAATAAAATGACAAGCATTTAGAACAAATAGCTATATATACTACATTTTTGATATTACAATTACAAAACCCTGAACAGGCCAAAGACCTGTCAACCTTAATTAGTTGACCCATTTCATCAAAAAATTATTTTCTCAACTAATCAATTTAGAAAGTTCTACCATTTGACCATTGACCACTTCCTTCTTTTGAGATAGGGTTGACAACTCTGAAAATGAAATGAGTTAGAATATGCCTTTTTTCTGGAAAATTGTCGAATACAAGGGTTTTTCATTTTCATCCTTATATAACAAAACATCCAATTAGTCTAACCTTTTGGCATCCCACCTGTAAGTAAACTTCAAAAAGGACACAGAGCCCTCTAAAAATATTAGACACCTCTTGCTTCCATAAAATTAAAATATTGTTTCAAAATAGAAAGTAGTGCGTAATATATTGATTATATGGTGTATAGAATACCACCCATTTTTCCCATTTGGTCAGTATAAGGCTGGTATAAATGGTGGCATATCTGCAACTCCTGACACCTGCCAAAAGTATTCTCCCTGAAAGAAAATAAAATTGTTCCATAGAACTAATTACATGGAATCTACTAGGATTCTAACCTTGATGTTACTGAACTGTGGATCACCTAACCGGGCATAAAAAAACAATTTCTCAACCCTCATTGTGAGGGATCACTGAAAATAAATTTATGATGTCAATGGCCAAAAAAACACATTGTCATCATATGGAACAGAATTCAAAATCTCCAACAAGTGCCAGGAATCCCAAAGTATGTGAACATTGTTTTTCAGAAGATGTTTACTGTGAAAGTAAATAAAGGCAGCAAAAGATTCCATTTTAGACCTGCTTACGGTCACAATTGGCCTTAAAGCTGCATCATAACAATTCTTATGAATCTTACATATTCTAAAGATAGATGGTATAAGGTGTTTATCCACTCATAAGAAATCAGACTCCTGATTGACATATTGCATTGAATAAAAAACAATATATTTTATCATATAAAATGTTAATTTTGTTTCTGTAAACCTTTTCATATGTCATTTCATCATTCAACAATTCAAACACTTTAGAAACATAATCATTGTAATCCATTAATAAAATCCCCCCACCCTTGTCAGGTTTCATGACTTTTTTACTTTTGTTGGAAGATAGGTCCTTTAAAATCTTTCAGCTTGATTCAATTTGTTCTTTGCCATTTTTTGCTCTTAACAATTGATCTAAATTCTCCTTCACATACTGTCTCAAAAGTACAAATCAAGGGATCAGAAAGAGGAATGAATAAATTATTTTTCTTTAATGACAGACTGACATACTCAGTGTTCCTACCTTGAAAAAACATAGTCAAGTTAAGCTGCCTCATGAATAATTTGAATTCACTCACCGACCTTGCAATGTCAGTTCTAAAAATGAGGCACAGAAGAAAACCCTTTCCTTAAAAGGGAAAAATGTCCATCACATAACTCAGTGCTACTAAAATTATAAAGTTTAAATTCTTGCATCAAGTCAGTGTTGTGGCCAATACCTGGTCCACCAGTTCTAGTTACCATCCCAGTCTGGAACTGCTCGTTCTTCTCCACCCTTCCTCTGTACCTTTGTCTCCAGTCTAAAGGAAATTCCTGATTTTCTTGAGAAAACAAAGAAGAAAGCTGAGCTTGGTTCACCAAATTCTCTGACCTGCTAATGTATTCCTCTGTCATGAAATTGCTGTTGCCATCATGGGCTGTGTTGTTGACCTGGTTGTGGTTTAAAATGTTGTCATCATCAGACATATCTGTAAGGGAAGCACTGGAAAACATCCTGAGATCCTTTCCACAAGGTCTCAGGTACACCAAACCATCAGCTTAATGCTGAGAGTCCCTTACCAGCTTTTTCACTTTCCTGCCATTGTTCTTATGCACCATCCTGTCTATATTAAACAATTTGTTTTACACATGAATTTAAGAAGAAACAATAGATTATTCATAATGCCCTCATGTAATGAATGGATTCCATTGTTTAATTTGACCAATTTCCATTTATTGCCCTGAATAATAATTTTCATAATTTTGATGCCTGTTTGGTCAAAAAGCTCCACTAACTGTTTGCACATAGTGGTACTGACTTCTGTCCTAACTGGAAAGTTCCATAGTCTCAAACCTTTGGGGACTTGGTTTACAGAGACTGGTTTTGTCAGAAAACACATTGTCCATCTGGAGGCTTCTGAACCTATTAAGTAACTGTTCAAAAAGTTTATGTTGCATTGAAAGAGCATCCATGCCCTGAAAATAATCCAGAGATGTAGAGAATTCAAAAACAGGCAAACTGAACCAACTGTGCAGGTCTCTTGTTGCCCTGGAATTTAAGGAACCAGGGTCTGCATTATTAAATGATTCTTTGATATGCTGCAATAGGTTCAAAGGCAGATACTAGGCTATCGGCCCTGGGGCCTATATAAGCCTAGCTAAAAAGGTTCCCTGGCTTTTGCCACCAAAGAAAATAATTTTCCTGTGTCCTTCTCAAGCAGTGCAGCAGAAGTGAACCCTGGGGTGAATCTTCTATTTCCCATCCAGTCGTCAAGATTTTTCTTAAAGAGGGCAAATGAGGAGATTTGCTTGACATGAATGGGTAGTTTGTTCCATAGTATGGGAAGTCTCTGGGACAGGAATCTGTCCCTCCAGCATGTTCTGTTTATTGCAGTGACACAGTTTAGGTCCCTGGAGTGTGTGGTTCAGAGAGATTAGGATTTCTTTAAGTGTAGCATGTCCAACAGCTCTGGGTTTGGCATAGATTTTTATGTTAGGCAGAGATCGCCTCTGAGTAGGCGATATGCGATGGAGTAGAGCTGGAGTTTTTTGAGAAGGTCTGCATATGGCATCTGTTTGAGGCTGGTAATCCTTTTAGTGTGGTATTTCTGTGGCCTTTCCAATTATTTTAGGTGTCTTGTGAGATACATGCCAAACAGGGCATTGTACTCTATAATGGGTCTGATGAGGGATGAGTAGAGAGGAACAATGACCTCCTTTTTTCTAGAGGAGAACCCTTTTGTGATGAGGTGTGCCATGTAGAAAGATTTCCTGACTACTGTGGTGATCAAAGGAGAGACTACTGTCCACCAGTGTCCCGAGGTCTCTTATCACACTTTCAGTGTTTAGTGAGCTACCGTCTATGTGGTAGTTCATGGGTACTGAGTTTTTCCCAAAGGGGATGACAATGCACTTCTTGGCATTGAGCTTGAGGCCATGACTTTGACACCAAGCATCTGTCTCTGCGAGGCCTTTTTGAAGAATGTCTACATCATTAGGTGATTCTATAATGGCTCCCAGTTTGCAGTCATCTGCGAACTTTCTTAGCTAAAGGCCTTTTGTGTTGGCCTGCACTTCAGAAAAGTAGATGCTAAACAGTAGTGGACCCAGGACTGAACTCTGTGGTACTCCACTCATCACTAGTCTGAAGTTGGACTTGGAGTCGGCTACTTTTACTGTGTGGGTTCTGTCAGTGAACCAGTTGGCCACCCATCTTTTGACACAAGGATTTATGCCCAGTTTATTTATTTTATTTATTTTATTTTTATTTTATTTTACATTTGTTGACCGGGCTAGTCTAGCTGGATACATGTCCATTTTCAGTAGAGGCCCGGGGAGAAAAGCTCCAAGAAATCATACATAGTTAAAACAGAAGTTATTACAGATATTATAAAACAGCAAGTATTACAAAAGCTAATTATAATAAATTTATATATAATTCCAGAGTCAGGAATGGTATCAAAAGCCTTGGTGAGGTCAAGATAGGCTGTGTGCACTACCTTGCCCTCGTCTATGGCTCTAGTGACTGCTTCAAAGAAATCAATCAGGTTTAGTAGACATGATCTACATTTTACAAACCCAAACTGAGTGGGGTCTAGGGTTTGGAGCTTACCTATGTCTTTGTTTATAAGATCCAAGATAATACGTTCCATGGCTTTGCAGATCAGGCTCGTCAGGCTAATGGGGTGGTA
This sequence comes from Protopterus annectens, assembly GCF_019279795.1. NCBI lineage: Eukaryota > Metazoa > Chordata > Ceratodontiformes > Protopteridae > Protopterus > Protopterus annectens. The sequence continues at coordinate 998,277,074 of NC_056725.1, read as the reverse complement.
GTTTCCAGGGTCTGTGTTGGCATGCCCTTGGTGGAGTGGGATAACTGACACTGTGCACCATTCAGTAGGCACATAGCCTGAGGTGAGGCTATGACTGAACATGGTACTTAGGTGGGGTGCCAGTTCGGTCTGTAGTTCGTGCAGTACGCAGCCTGGGATGTTGTCTGGTCCCATGGATGCTGTGTTTTTGGCCTTGGAGAGTGCGGTCTTTAATTGTTCATCCGTGATTACAGGAGCTTTGCATTCTTGCGGTATAGTCCATTTGCAACAAATGGGTTAGAAATACCCATAAAAGAGTTCTCATCATGAATATAATTGGATTAACTCATATTAGGTACATATCTGGAAATTTGTTGCAAATGGACTATGAGGTCACCAGGAAAGAAATCCATCTACAGCCACAAACCACAAAATGAAGTAAAACCAGTAACCACACTTAACACAATCAAGTACTAGATGCTAAATCTTCTTCTTCTTTTGGCTGCTCCCGTTAGGGGGTCACCACAGTGGATCAACTGTTTCCATTTCTTCCTGTCCTCTGCATCTTGCTCTGTCATACCAACCACCTGCATGTCCTCTTTCACCACATCCATAAACCTTATCTTAGGCCTTCCTCTTTTCCTGTTACCTGACAGCTACATCCTTAGCATCTTTTTCCCAATATACTCTGCATCCCTCCTCAGCACATGGCCAAACCAACGTAATCTTGCCTCTCTGGCTTTGTCTCCAAACTTTCCAACCTGGACTGACCCTCTAATATACTTATTCCTAATCCTGTCCATCCTCGTCACACCCAGTGGAAATCTTAACATCTTCAACTCTGCCATGTCAAGCTCTGACTCCTGCCTTTTTGTCCATGCCACTGTCTCCAACCCATATAACATAGCTGGTCTCACTACCCTCTTGTAGACCTTCCCTTTCACTCTTACTGGTACTCATCTGTCACAAATCACTCCTGACACTCTTCTCCACCCACTCCATCCTGCCTGTACTCTCTTCTTCACCTCTCTTCCACACTCACCATTACTCTGAACTGTTGATCCCGAGTATTTAAACTCCTCCACCTTCGCCACCTCTACTCCCTGCATCCTCACCATTCCTCTATCATCCCTCTCATTTACACACACATATTCTGTCTTAGTCCTGCTGACCTTCATTCCTCTTCTCTCTAGAGCATATTTCCACCTCTCCAGGGTCTCCTCCACCTGTTCCCTACTCTCACTACAGATCACAATGTCATCTGCAAATATCATAGTCCATGGGGACTCCTGTCTGATCTCGTCTGTCAACCTGCCCATCACCATTGCAAATAAGAAAGGGCTCAAAGCTGATCCTTGATGTAATCCCACCTCCACCTTAAACGCATCCGTCACTCCCACTGCAGACCTCACCATTGTCACACTACCCTTGTACATATCCTGTACACTCTTACATACTTCTCTGACACTCCTGACTTCCTCATACAATACCACAACTCCTCTCTAGGCACCCTGTCATATGCTTTCTCTAAGTCCACAAAGACACAATGTAACTTCTTCTGACTTCCTCTGTACTTCTCCATCAACACTCTCAGAGCAAACATCACATCTGTAGTGCTCTTTCCTGGCATGAAACCATACTGCTGATCACTAATCATCACCTCCCTTCTTAACCTAGCTTCCACTACTCTTTCCCATAACTTCATGCTGTGACTGATCAGTTTAATCCCTCTGTAGTTACTACAGCTCTGCACATCACCCTTATTCTTATAAATCGGTACCAAAACACTTTTTCTCCATTCCTCAGGCAACCTCTCACTTTCCAAGATCTCATTAAACAATCTAGTTAAATCTCCACTGCCATTTTACCTAAACACCTCCATGCTTCCACAGGTATATCATCTGGACCAACAGTCTTTCCATTCTTCATCCTCTTCATAGCTATCCTTACTTCCTCCTTGCTAATCCACTGAACTTCATGATTCACTATCCGCACATCATCCAACCTTCTCTCCCTCTGATTCTCTTCATTCATCAGCCCCTCAAAGTACTCTTTCCATCTGCTCAACACACTCTCCTCACTTGTGAGTACATTTCTCTCATTATCCTTTATCACATTTACCTGCTGCACATCTTTACTAGCTCGGTCCCTCTGTCTAGCCAATCGGTACAGGTCCTTTTCTCCTTCCTTAGTGCCCAACCTTTCATACAACTCTTCATACGCCTTATCCTTAGCCTTCGCCACCTCTCTCTTTGCCATGCACCTCATCTCCTTATACTCTTGTCTACTTTCTTCATCTCTCTGACAATCCCACTTCTTCTTCACCAACATCTTTCTCTGTATACTCTCCTGTACTTCTTCATTCCACCACCAGGTTTCCTTGTCCTCCTTCCTCTTTCCAGATGTCACACCAAGCACCTTTCTAGCCATCTCTCTTACTAGCTCTGCTGTAGTTACCCAGCTATTCGGTAACTCTTCACTGTCACCCAGTGCCTGTCTTAACTCTTCCCTGAACTCCACCTCACAATTACCCTTTTTCAATTTCCACCATTTGATCCTTGGTGCTGCCCTCACACTCATCCTCCTCTTCTTGATCACCAATGTCATCCTACAAACCACCATCCTATGCTGCCTAATTACACTTTCTCCTGCCACCACTTTACAGTCTCCAATCTCCTTCAGACTGGGCCTTCTACATAAGATATAATCCACCTGTGTGCATCATCCTCCACTCTTATATGTCACCCTATGCTCCTCCCTCTTGTTAAAATACATATTCATCACAGCCATGTCCATCCTTTTCACAAAATCCACTACCATCTGACCTTCTGCATTCCTTTGCTTAACACCATACCTACCCATCACTTCCTCATCCCCTCTTTTCCCTTCACCAGCATGCCCATTGAAATCTGCTCCAATCACCAATCTCTCACCCTTGGGTACAGTCATCACCACTTCATCCAACTCACTCCAAAATCTTTCTTTCTCATCCATCGCACACCCAACTTGTGGAGCATATGCACTAACAACATTCATCATTACACCATCAATTTCCAGCTTCATAAACATCACTCTATCTGACACTCTTTTCACCTCCAAAACACTCTTAGCATACTGTTCCTTCAGGATAACCCCTATGCCATTTCTCCTCCCATCCACACCATGACAAAACAATTTGAACCCACCTCCGATACACCTAGCCTTGCTCCCCTTCCATCTGGTCTCTTGCACACACAATATACCAACCTTCCTTTGGTCGATCATATCAGCTACCTCTCTCCCTATACCAGTCATACTGTCAACATTCAAAGTTCCGATCCTCACTATCACAGTCCTAGCCTTTACCTGCCTTCAGGCTTGCCTTCCCCCTCTTCTCCTCCTTCAGTAAACAGTAGCCCAATTTCTGCCAGCACCCTGTTGGCCAACAGTACTGATGGCGGTCGTTGTTAACCCGGGCCTCGACCGATCTAGTATGTATATCTGTACTGTTGTCCGCATGTATGATTTGGCAAAATTTTATGCTGGATGCCCTTCCTGACGCAACCCTCCCCATTTATCCGGGCTTGGAACCAGTACAACGAAATGCACTGGCTTGTGCATCCCCAGTGGCTGGGTTAAGTACTAGATGCTAAATGATTATCACAAAATGAAAACACTCCCATGGTAGTGTAGTAGCAGTTTAATGAACACAAAATGATGCTAGGCTAAGTGTTTTTGCCCTTATACAAATAGGCTTCATCAGAGTCTGAGCAAAATATAACTACTAATTTACTTAAATACCCAGCTTTCAAATACAGATTAACCAATAGAAATTGTCTGGTGATTAAACTTATCAACATCCAAGATTTAAAAACATATTTTACCTAATTAATCAAAAATAAATATAAAATTGAACATGCTAAAATATTAAAATTTTAAATCACACACTACTTCACTAATAATCCATCCATCCATCCATCCACCCAAAACCCCTTTTTGCACATCGGATAAGGGTGCCACTTCAACAGTGACAATCATCTAGACCAAGGTTTTCACCACTAGGTGGCTAGCCCTGCCACTGTAGTTCTTCCTCACAGCACATACACACACACACACACACACACACACACACACACACACGCGCACGCACGCACGCACACACACACACACACACACACACACACACACACACACACACACACACACACACACGCACACACACACACCCCATGGCCTGCATGTCTTTGGAATGTGGGAGGAAACCAGAGCACCTGGAGAAAACTCAGGCAAGCACAGGGAGGACATGCAGACTCCACACAGAAGGCACTCCAGAAGAGAACCTAACAAGCGAACCTTTTGCTGTGAGGTGACCTACCTCAGTATACAATTTTCAAACTCTGTTGCTGCTGCTTGGATTTGACTAATAGATACCTTTGATGATCATTTAGACATGGCTTAACATCTGCATTTAATTTAATTTGCCAAATCAGTTTCATCTTCTCAAATGTACAGTCCACATCTCCCCCAGCCTCTTTCTCCATTATTCTGTCAAGAACAAAACCAAACATTTTTTATCTGCCTTACATTCTTTAGTGTTCCTCAGCAAAGCATTTGATGACATTTCCCTTCTTATATTGTATAAATGCTCATAGCTTAGATCTCTCAACCTTCTTGTCACCTTCCTTACATAAAATGATGGGCATGTAGAATAAATAGTCACATATACTACATTTTTGGTATTACAATTACAAAACCCTGTATAGGCTAAAGGCCTGTCAACCCCAAAAATTGAAACGCAAGGTCTGTCATTGATAAACCTGCACATTTGACATGTTCCACACTTGGCCATCCTAGATTTTGACCTAGCAAAAGCAGACCCAGATCTTTTTCCATTGTCTCTTTAATTAATTTGCCCTTAGCAAAAGTGATTGTCGGAGTCATCCAAACTTTTTCTTTTAACTCTGGTGTGAACAGCAGGTGTCATGTTCTTCTGAAGATTCTGGTGATCTGTGGGACATCTGTATTAAAAGGTATGACCATTGCTCTTTTCCTTTCTCCATGTCTGTCATTTACCCTCACACAAGGTTCACTCTCTTCATGAAGCTAAATCCCAGCCTTAAGAATTGGTCAAAATCTATTCCACCTACCTTTTTTCATTTTCTTACTCATCTTCTGAACCATACTTACACGGTAAGCTCTACAAGCAAACATTTTAATTAGTTGATCCATTTCATCAAAAAATTTGTTTTCACAACTAATCAATCTAGACAGTCGGAGCATTTAACCCTTGACCACTTCCTTCTTTTGGGATAGGGGTGACAACTCTCAAAATGAAGAAATGAGTTAGAATATGTCTTTTTTCTAAAAATTATAGAATACAAGGCTTTTTCAATTTTATCCTTGTATAACAAAACATCCAAAAGGCATACCACCTGTAAGAAAACTTTCAGAAATGATGTGAAACCCTTTAAAATTGACAAATTCTGGAATATCGGTGTCTAAAATCTAAAGTAGTGCATAATATATAGAGTACATGGACTAGAGCAGGGGTTCCCAAAGTGTGCACCACAGCGCCCTGCAAACTAATAAGCTTAGCTGCTGCAAAATAAACTGCAAACTAATAAGCTTAGTTACTAAGCTTATTAGTTCGCGGTTTATTTTGCAGCTGCGTTAAAGGTGTAGGGTTCACCTTTTTCATTTTATTCAGTTTGTTATATTTAATGATTGTCTTATGTCTTAGCACTAGCTTGAATTTCTTGCACCTTGTTGTAAGATGTTCAGTGAGAACTTTCCACACTTTCTGGTTATCTATTGCATATGAAAAAGACAGACTGTTTATAATTGTTATCAAAGTGCAGCACACTTACACCTTGTTTTATTTTTGTGTCCATTCAGACTTGATTCCTGCAATAACTTCCATTTCAGTTCAATGTGGGCAGCTTGCAGCTCTTGCCAGCTACCTTTCAAAATATTCATGACTTTTGTTTACTTGTTTGACAGCCAAAGCCTGTAAAGGTAAAATTAAGATCTTGGCATCACCCATTTGTACTGTTTTAATTTTTATTTAGCTGCTGTCTTTTTTTTCTAGATCTTTTTTTTCTCTAGACTTAAGTTTATATGCCCCCCCCCCAAAAAAAAAAAAAACATGGTTAGGCTTAAAGTAAGGACAGTCAGCCTCATATTCTCCCATGATACTTCTACAAGTATAATTTTCTCAACTCTGCATTTTAAAAGTACAGCAAGGAACGTCTTCATATACAAATAATAGTGCTCCCGCCCTGAAGGAGAAATAAAAACTTTGTAAGTGGCAAAATTCACTAAAAGCTTTAACAAGTTCTTTTGGCAGGTCGTTGTGAAACTTAACCCCACCTCTCTGACTGATTGATCATGGTTAGTAGCCCCCCTCATTAGCACAGGCTCATGGAGGTGTGTCTGGTTACTACAGCCTTGGTGTCAGGCGAAGGATATGACGGTTGGAGGAGCTGAGCATTTGGAGTGAAAAGTCTGGAGTTATGCTTGTGCCTGTTAGCCACACAGGTCTGGTTCTTCAGTTGGAAATGAAACACCGTGCATAAGGAGTCATCCCTGGTTTGGGAAGTGAAGGATATTTATAAACACAAACTATACTGTAGAAATCAGTGCTGTTGTCTTCTTACGTCTAGCAGCTGGAATCAGGGATGGAAATAAAACAAAGAACTAAGAAATCTAGTACACATAAATCTCTGAGGAAGCAATGTGAAAAACTTTCCCTTTGATACTAACCAGGCTTAGACTGGATGGGAAAAGAGGGTTACAAAGTGAGCTGCATAAGGAGATACTTGATTTCAGAATTTCTTTTGCTGGAAACTAACCAGGGTTTGCATAGGCTAAATAACAGTTTTCTCACAGTGTGGAATGCCTAGCTGATCCCCAAGCACTGCACCATTAAGTGAGATTGTCTTGCATTTCGTGAATTTGCCTCCTATTTTATTACACATGCTTGTAAAGTTTACAGGCTAGAGAAGGGTTACTAGGAGGGGGTGTAACTCGTGCACTAACCCTAATATGAGGGAAGTTTGATTAAGCTGGGGTGGTCTGCTGCTACCAGGGTTTAATTCCTACTCAGCTGCTTACTTTTCTTGCCTTGAGGGTCTTTGAGATCAACACTCTCTGAAGATGATGCTGTCCCGCAGTGTTTTGGATGTGAAAGTTGTGGACGTGGAGAAGCGAAGGAACCCTTCCAAGCATTATGTGAGTAGTGTTGTACCATGATTATTTCTTACAAGAACCTACAATAGACAAACACAGATTGTGAGTTGGTCATGCTTCTAATGATCAGAAATATTTTTTTGCAGTGAAAATATGGGCCAGTCTTTTCACAAACACACCATTTTTGTGGTATTTCTTTACAAATGTATTGGTTAATATTTTATGGTTCAACCACCAATGGTTTGGTCTATGATTAGTCTGTATACATTATAAAGTAGCACTCAAAAGCAGTTTCAGACAAAGCTTTCTTGTAGGGCCTTTCTGTCCTTGTAACATTTATATATGCATTATTTCACCCCCCATATGTCTATGTTTATGCATGTAAACATACACATTGGTGTGTATATGGGTCAAGTTGGTAACACATGCAGCTCCCACTGTACTTTATGTGGAAATAATAGACTGTAGTTTTCCATTACACCACAAGGTGGAGTTCCTTTTCAGGAATATAAAAGACAATTTTGAAAGTGAAAGAGGATTCTGGAACACTAGCTGAAGGAGAGAAGACTGAAACATGTAGCTGAAGGGAAAAAGGGCCTTACAGTATGACTGGATTTTCTTTTCTAGTGTTTTGGGACAGGGAAGTGAAGTAGCAGATTGTGTCTGTCTCTTGCTGAAATCCTGGATATGGTATGCTGTGGAATCAGTAGAGAAGTCTGAAACCAGTAGTTCCACACCTGCTATGATTCAGCAAGAAAAGGAGTTCCCTTGGGCCTAGTACCGAGAAGCCATAGATGATTACCAGAGTTCTGGTAGGTGATTTTCTACTTTTCTCATCAGAGGAATCATGGCGCCTGGTCACTAGGATACTCTTAATGGCATGGTGAGAGACTCTGGCCATCATTTTATATTTTTATTAGATTGTGGCTCCCCCCCTTTAATGATTTGTGGATTACAAATAACTGGGATCCATATGAGCTCCAACTTGGGCCCCATCATGCTGGCAACAAGACTGTAAGTAGTCACTGGCCAGTGAACAAGGTATAATAGAGTGTTTCATATTTGGTCTGTTTAGAATTGATCAGAAGGGGGTAGAGGGTGTTAGTACTGCTGAATGGCATTGCATTCTCTCATATTTGTATTGTGGCACTAGAAATATTTATTGTTCAATGATAGTGCATTTTGCCATGTTAGTACTGCTGTCTTAAATAATCTTTATTTATTTATTGGCATTTGTTAACCGAGTTAGTCCAGCTGGGCTAGAAGCCCATTTTCAGTGGAGACCCAAGGAGAAAAACTCCAGTTACAGACAGAGATATATTAAGTATGCATAACAGTTAAGAGTACAATAATGACATGCATAAGAGATTAAAACAATAATTAATTGGCTAAAATAGTACAAGTTCAAATATATTCTGTAATTACAAAGGCACACCAAACAAAAAAGTTTTTTATTTATTTATTTTTTTTTTCAATGTGTGAGTGGTGTAAGTATCTAATTGTATAACTGGTGTAGTAAGGTATATAATAGGAACCATGAGAGGAGTGAAAAGAGTGTCTAGAGTTGAAATAAGATGTTGGCAAAAAATAGATGTGAGAGAAATAAGATACAAAGAGGAATGTATTTAATGGTGGTACAACAGAAATTGTACTGGAATGAAAATTCCAATACAACTGGAACTAGTGTAGTAAGGTATATAATAGGAACCATGAGAGGGGTGAAAAGAGTGTCTAGAGTTGAAAAAAGATGTTGGCAAAAAGTAGATGTGAGAGAAATAAGATACAGCGAGGAATGTATTTAATGGTGGTACAACAGAAATTGTACTGGAATGAGAAGAAAGTGTGCTGTGAAGTTGTAATGAAGAGTGCACTACAGAGAGAAAGTGGAGCTAGGTAGGGTCATGGCAGGAACAAGTTTTGGTTCTAAAAAAGTATAGTTTGAGTTCTTTCTTGAATTGTAAAGGGTGTGAGATGGAGCGTAATTGGGATGGGAGGTTATTCCATGCCTGGGATAGGGTGGATTTGCAAAGTAATCTACCAATATATTTTTTTTGGTTGGTAGATGTTAAGGAGATGTTGGTTAGATGTCTGAAGTGTGCCAGTTGGTGTGTAGATAGATACCAAGGAAGACAGGACAGGGCATGAAGATGGTTTATAAAGTATGGAATGAATAATTTGTAACTGAGATAGTAGAAGTTGTTGTGGGAGTTCTAGCCATTGTAGTGAGTGGAGTGAGATGCAGTGGTGTGAGTTATGTGGGGAGTTTGTGATAAACTTTGCTATTTTGTGGTACGTTTGTTGGAGTTTGGTCAGGGTAGTTGCTTGAATATTAGTTAGTATAGGGGTGGCATAGAGTAGGGAGGGGAGAAGAAAAGCCTGTGACAGGGACAGTCTGGCATCATAGGTCAGGAATCTATGATTTTGGTAGAGCATACAAAGCTTTTGGTGAGTTCTCTTTATACTTTGAAGGATGTGTAGGTTAAATTTAAGTTCATCATCAATGATGGCTCCTAGAAGTTTTGTGTGGGAGTCAGGTTGAATGGTGGTGTTATTAGAGGATGAGATAAGAAAGTTAGACTTTAGGTGAGAGACAGTCCAGGGGAAGAATAGCAGAAGTTTGGTTTTCTTGGGGTTTAGGATAAGAAGATTTTCAGCAAGACATTTTTCTACAAAAAGAAAGGCGTCCTGGGTGAGTGTGTGAAGGTCAGAGATATTGTTGGATGTGCAGATGAGAGTTGAATTGTCGGCATATTGGACTAGTATAGATTGTTTGCAGGAGGTATATAGATAATTTGTAAAGATGTTGAATAGGAGGGCTCCAAGGATGGAGCCTTGAGGCACCCCAGTGGTTACTGGGAGGTAGGGTGAGCAGGAGGAGAGCCAACAAACAGATTGCTGTCATTCAGAGAGATAACTAGAGAAAAAGGTTATGGAGGTGGGAGCTAGACTGAGGTTAGAAAGTTTAGTTTGAAGCAGGGGGTGAGAGACAATGTCGAAGGCTTTTGAGAGGTCAAGGAAGAGGCTGGATACTAGGATGTCTTTGTCTCGAGCTTCGCCTATTGAGTGTGTGAAATACAGGAGGGCTGTAAAGGTGCTGTGATTAGGGTGGAAGCCATGTTGGGAGTGCGTGAGGAGGTTATGTTCTAGGAGATAGTTTAGGAGTTGAGAGTGTACACATTTTTCTAAGAGTTTGGAGAGAGGAGAGAGGATGGCAACTGACAAAAGTTAGATGGGTCAGTTAAGTTTCCCCCTTTATGCAAGGGGGTAATGAAGAAGGATTTCTAAATGTCTGTTACTGTAGATTCCTGGATAAATCTATTTATTAAGATAGATACTGGGTAGGCTATGGATTCAGCAGCTAATTTGAGGAAGGAAGGAGGGAGGTTTTCAGAGGAGGGAGAGCAAGGTTTAAGCTTTAGAAGGAGGGGCTTTATATATGAGGTTTGAACTGGTTTTAAGGAGAAAAGATTACCGTTTTGAGGCTTGGGAGGGGTATAGGGATTATTTGAGTTGTGGTTTGAGGGAGTAAGTTTCTGGACAGTTTTGATGAAGTGTCTATTTAGAAGGGTAGCAGTTTCTAGAGGGTTATTATTTGTGTAAGGGGAGGAGTTTGAGTTGGACCTGGGATTGAGAATTTTCTTTAGGGTGGACCAGAATTTTTGTGGATTTGTTTTACAGTTATTTTGGGGAGAGTTGTAGTATGATTTTTTTGTCCTTACAGATATGCCTTTTGACAAGATTCTGAAGTTCTTTATATTTGTGAAGTAGGGTAAGTTGTTTATACTTAGTCCAGGCTTTCCAAGTGTTGTCACAGTATTTCATGAGTGATTTTGTTTCTTTAGAAAGCCAGGGGGCAGAGTTAGATTTGATTCTTATACGTTTTGTAGGGCTAGGGAGTTGAGAATATCAAGGAATATGCTATTAAATTTGTGAACAGCATCATTTAGGGACAGTTGTTTAAGGATGGACCAGTCAATATAAGAGAGGATAGAGTTGAATTGGGTAGTATTAAAGTTAAGTAAGTTATGCAGTCTCTATAGGAGTGAGATTTGAGTGCTTGTGAAGAGTGGCGTAGTATGCTTGTAGGATGATGATCACTCAAAGAATTAGGTACGGTAGATGGATTGTGGTACAGGTTGGGAGAGTTTGTGAGAATCCAGTCTATGGTATAAGTGGAAGAGGTGTTATTATGTAGGTAAGTAGGGGATGTTGTTAGTTGGAATCCGTAGAGGTTGATGGAGAGCTGTGGGGAGTTAGTGGCAAGTTTGGCCCAGTCTATGTTAACATCTCCAAAATGACTGTTTTGTAGGGTATGTTGTGAGAGAACCAGGAGAGGATATATTCTAGGACTGGAATATTATTACCAGGGGGAATATAAATGGAGGTAATGACAAATGTCTTATGTGGGTTTAGATGGCAATTGAGAATGATGAGTTCAGCTGGGTGGAAATCAGAAATAGGTGTGTGAATGGTGGAGAGGTTAAGATTATTTAAATGGAGAATGGCAACACCACCACCTTTTTTGTTGAGTCTATCGGAGTGGTAGATGTTGTAACCAGGTGGCAGAATTTCATTGTTTGTTATATGTGGTTTTAGCCAGGTTTCAGATAGGGCTATGATATGAGGGGTGGTATGAGCTATCCAAGCATGTAGCTCAGAGATTTTATTGGTGAGGCTTCATATATTCAGGGTGTAGATAGAAAGGTGTTTGTACTGTGAGGTTTGATTTAAGGGAGGTTTAGTTGGGAGTAGGTGGTGGGAGGATGTAGGGGTGGTAGGGCTGTTTATGGGTGTAGGGTTATGGATATGGGAGAGTGGGCCTGGATTTGGGTGAATATCACCAGCAAGTAGTAAGTTGCTGGGGACTGAGGTAGGGTGGGATGCTGAGAAAAGTTGGTGGTGAAATTTTGGCTTGGGTTTATAGGAGAGGGGGTAGATGTCAAGTATAATGAGTTTGTGATAGCAGTGGAAGGTGATGTTAAAGAGAGATGGAGAGATTAAGATGGGGTGGATAGGAGAGAATGGGTTGTTAGTACATGTGATAGGAGAGAATAGAAAAGGTTGGGAAAGGTCAGTATGATAGGAGGTTAGATATGAAAGTAGAGTTAGGATTGGTAATAGAAGGTATAAAAGTAGCATGTTAAAGCTGGGTTTTGTGTGTGGGAGGGATTATGATTTTAGAAATAGGTTGGGTTTGGGGGAAGTGAAGTAAGTAGTGATGGTGTAAGAGGTGGGATATAGGAGCAGGAAGGATAAATGTTAGTGGTTAGATAGTGTGTGGAGGGGGATGGGTTAGGGGTAGACAGGAAGTGAAATGTGGTTGGCAGTTTGGACAGGATGGGGAGGGACAGGATAGTATAAAGTTAATTGATAAGGGGGTAGGTGAGAATGGGGGTAGGGTAGGGGAGCGAAGTGACTGAAGCGAACGGAGCAGGGATACATCAGCTGGAGCTGCAAGAACCCAGAAAAAAATCAGGATAACATGTAGGAATACATGTACAAGGGGCCTAGAGAGTTTGAAAAAGGACTATAAAAAGGAGGCACAGAGGAGAGGGACTAGGAGACTAGGAGAGGAGTGGTTAACTGCTCAATGACATTGCATTTTCTTATATTTGTATTGTTGCATTATAAATCCTCATTGTTCAGTGACATTGCATTTTGCTCATGTTAGTACTGCTGTCTTCAAAAATTTTGCTGCTCAATGACATTGCATTTTCTCATATCTGTATTGTTGTATTATGACTCTTTTATTGCTTAATGACATTGCATTTTTTTCACGTTTGTATTGCTGTATTATAAAGCTTTACTGCTCATTGATATTGCCTTCTTTGTGCATGTTTGACTGTCAAGACCTTCTTCTGTTGAGTTCTGGGGAAGAGGGTGAATGTATATTTTCACTCATGCATATTCTCACCTTGCCTTATTGCTAACTGGTGCACTGTTGAAATAATTTGTTTATGGTTGTGCTATTGCCTTTTTAAACTAGATGTGTCACCTAAAATAAAATCTGTCCCTCTTGCCACCTTGGTGTGTTGGGCCTAATAGGGGTGTCACCAGAGTCAGGTAGGAAGGAACCCATATCTCTTCAGCTACACCTGCGGGTGAGCTACATGCGGAAGACTGTCTTTCTAGTCAACAGGTATGGCTGAGTGATCCTTCAGGGCATATTGATCTGTGGTCAGGTTGTCTCCAGACAAGCCTTTTCTTTTCGTGTTGCAGACACTAGGGGCTAACAGAAATCCAGAAGGATGGTCAGCAGTACATTACTAATAAGGGTATTTACAGTACGTATATACACACACACACACACACACACACACACACACACACACACACACACACACACACACACACACACACACACACACACACATTTTTAAATGTCAATGGATGCACAATGTAACAACTTCAATTCAGAATGTAATTCTGAATTGGACTTGATCTTTTGAACAATTTTGAACTGAGGGAAAATAATGTCTACATTAGATCTTAACTGTTTTGGTGGCAAAATAAGTACCTGCATAAAATTAAATGCTTGCAGTTCATTAAATAATCAGTTTGCTTTAAGTGGGAAGCTTTCCATTGCAGAGAATTCTCAGAGTTTCCTAAAGTGATACTTTTCTGTCAACTGACAATTTCCCGGAATTCTGATATAACCTCAGAAAGAAACAACGAGAATCCATATGTTACTTTCACTACTGACAATGACAGCAACTGCTGCAGACCATAATCGGTGACATTTTTTGTTGCCTGAATGACATTCTGTGAGACAGCTTTTTCATAGACCTGACTCCTGAAAAAGCTGTCCTCTTCTATTTTGCTGTTCTTTCTTATCCTAGTTTATGCAGTGACAACTAAATACCTGCTTTTATAACACTGACATAAACTGTTCAACTACCGTATCCCGGTTATTTCTTTTGTATGGCTTTACCCATGAGGGCAGAGGTGGTGCTGGCAGCTATGTTATCCAATCACCAAGGAAAGACAGAGAAGACTTTGTGTCTAGTTTACCCAATGGGAGATGAGAGTGAAGGGTATGGACGTAATTTTTAGCCATTCAGGGAGAAGAGTTGATGACTTTAGCCAGATTACAATGGCAGCTCCTTCAAATGTTAGCAAATCCATCAAGGTTCATGCTTATAAAATTCAGATACCTCTTTGGACTATAGCTTGAGGGATGTCTTTTTTGTGACAGCCGTCCCCAGGCCAGCAGCCAAGATGGGGCAAGTCCATGCCCAGGTAGGTCTGATGTTGTCTTGTTTCCAGTGATCTGGTACATATTTGGTGACCTTAGTTGAGCTGTGCCAGGCCTGGGTATGCAGGGGGTATACAAATGAAACTGGCGTGTAGTTGCATAGGGCATGTCATTTTATTGCTCAACGTTATACCTAGTTTAATTACATATGACCGGATTAGTGCTGCTGTTTTTCCTTTATAAAGCTATCCACATGTTTTGATTATGTCTCAGAAAGTACATCACTTTATAAGTTCATATATAGAAGCAAGTTCACCCAAGAGTATTACTTGGTGGCAGTGAGCAATTATGTTTGTAGCATACCTCTCAAATCTGGGCAGCATATCTAATGTCACTTTATTTATTTATGTTGGAGTTGCATTCAACATTTTCTGTCATCTCCACATTTAGGGACACAAATAAGAATGCATCATGTTTTGTGCTGGGATCATCATCAACCCCATTTTCTACTTGGGGTTGAGGTGTTGTGTCAACTGTCTTCATCCTTTTTGATTCAGTGCCACTCTACTGCCTTCTTCCATGGTCATACCTGTTGATTGCAGGTCCTCTTTCATGCAGTCCATACATGTTTTTGCTGGACGCTGTCTTGATTAATCTTGCCTTCTAGCTGTCTCTCCCAAATCATCTCCACTGGATTGTCCTCTGCTTTCCTGCACATGTGCCTGAACCACCATAATCTGTTCTCTGACCTTCTTTACAATTGGAGCTATTTTGCTTCAGAACTGATGTTCTCATTTCTTCGTCTGTCCCACATATGCATCCTACCTCCCATCTGAGGCACTACCTCTCCATCACCTCTTGCTTCCTCAGCTGTTTTGCCTTCACTGCCCAGGTTTCAGTACCATACAGTAGAACTGTTCATATCACTGTTTTGTACAACTGAATTTTCAGCTTCTTTGCCATTCTTCTGTCATATGCTACTCCTGACACTCTTGTGCCAGTTGGTTGTAGCTCCTCTGATTCTATCTTTGACTTCATTTAGACTTCCATTCTATACCACCTCTTTCAGATACTTGAATCTGTTAACCCCTTCCACCGATTTTCCCCTCCTGTCTCTGTTTTCAGTTTCTTCTGATTTTCCCTTTGTGATGACATGACGACTGTTTTGTCTGTACTTGGTTTTATCCCATGAGCCTTCAGTTGCTCATTCTATTTCCCTGTCATTTACTGAAGTTCTTGTTTAGAGTCTGCTTGCAATGTTACATTTTCTGCATACAGAAGCTTTGTTAATCTGTCCCCTCTGGCCTGTTTGCTAATGTAGTCCATCATCTGTATGAATAACATTGGGTTCAGAGCTGAGCCCTGATGCTTACCTGCCCCTCTGTGAATCTGAACACTGTTCATATTGAAGGCTATGGACAATGACTCAATCAGTGTTTCAGGAACTTTGAAACATTGCATGACTGCCCATATCAGCTTTCTTGGCACCTTGCCATATGTTTTTTTCAAGTCTAGGAATGCCTATTTGATCTTTTTCCTCATCTCTAGCTTCTTTTACTGCATATGTCTCACTGAAGACATTGGATAAGTTATGCTGCATCCTGATCTGAATCTGAACTGATCATCTCCCATTTTACTTTCTACTACTCTGCATATTTGTTTTAGTCACCCTGTCTAGTACTTTATTGGTTTGTTATACCCTAAATGACCTGAAAGGTGGCTGCCATGGCTAGTATGATTTTGTTTTACAGTCAATGTTTTTGCCTTCTTGATGTCATTTTAGGGGTACAGAATGAAATCCCTGTTATGAGGGGATCCTTGGCTGTGGTGTTCTCTCTCATTAGTGTACAACAGTCCTGTGCTGCGTACTTATCCCTATTATTAGGGGATCCTTGGCTGTGGTTTCTCTCTCATTAGTTTACAACAGTCCTGTGCGGCCTACTTATCCCTGTTATGAGGAGATCCTTGGCTGTGGTGTTCTCTCTCATTAGTTTACAACAGTCCTGTGCGGCCTACTTATCCCTATTATGAGGGGATCCTTGGCTGTGGTGTTCTCTCTCATTAGTTTACAACAGGTACTGTGCGGCCTACTTATCCCTGTTATGAGGGGATCCTTGGCTGTGGTTTCTCTCTCATTAGTTTACAACAGGTACTGTGCGGCCTACTTACACTGTCAGTACCAATCTTATTTTGCTTCCTTTGATTTTCGTTAATGGCCATGTGTGTTGTAGCATTTTAAGGAATGCTTGAATGACAGGCTTGAAAATGTAACCAAGTTAATTGTATGATTACCACCTGTCCCTCTTTGCGAGGGATAGTCCTTGTTTGGGCAGTTATGTCCTGCGAAAAAAACTAAAAGATGGCAAATGCCCTGAGATTTTATAACAAAAAAATTTCTAAGTTTTCTTTAATAATTGCATAAAACAGTTAGTTTGTATTTGAAACACCAAAATGTTATATGAAATAGCAAATTATTAAAGAAGGTATAGTCTCTGAAGATCGGGGACAGTGAGGAGATATGCGGATATTGCCATTCCTCTTTTGTCCAAAAGTCACCACTTTGGGGAGGGATTGAGAGGACAGAGTTAAATTTGAGAGAAAAATCAGGGATGTCTCTGAAGATCGGGGGCTTATCATGGCAACAGCTTGGTCTGACGAAGCTGCTGCATACCTGGAGGAATGTAGTTTGAGGACTGCGTCTTGGTTATATATAAAATGTCCTTCTACAATTAAGTGTTTGACCACAGTTGTCAATCCTGCATACGGGTCAATAAAACTAAAGGACTGGACAATGACAGACTGCTTTGAACCTGAAATGCTACTGTAAAGCTGCTCACCAGCTATGTACAACCTCTCCAACTAACAGAGTGAATACAACCATTTTCACTGCTTCTGACAGCAGTTAAGCTATAGAATTTCCAAAAAAAAAAAACAGGTCACAGTTGCAATAATGCCAAACAAAGCTGAAATATTTCTGTAGTACTTCTCCATGTTCATGAAGTACAGTGCAATATGTCACGGCTTTACTAGGTCCCCACCTCAGTGTTACGTCTGTAGCAGCATCGGTGGACCAAACTATTGCCCCGATAACAGAAACATACCCTTGATTGTTAATGATCTCCTCAAAAGATTAATAACCTGAAGGTCATAATCAACTCTGTACCCCGTGTCTATGAAGTGAAGACCTCAATCATTATGACAAACCCACTCCAGTATACTATAAATTTGATCCGAAGTAGACCAAATATAAAATTCTGGACATTTTACGAAATTCTGGACAGTTGAATTGAAATGTATGTTTTTGTGATCTTAAATACCTGTGTTATTAATTTGTTCAATTGCAATTACATTTTTTGTGATCTTAAATATGTGTGTTATTTATTTTTACCTAACTAACCCTTTTAATTAAAAATAAATTATTATTTCGCAAAGTATACTTACGGGGGAGGGGGCCTTGGGAAAACCTGGATTCAACAAGAGAACTGAGAAGTGAAAAAGTTTGGGAACCACTGGACTAGAGAATACCACTCGTTTTTACCATTCAGCCAGTACAAGACTGGCTTAAATGAGGGCAAATCTGGCCCTCATAGCAACCTCTGACACTTGCTGAAAGTATTCCCCCACAAAGAAAATACAATTTTTCCATAGAACCAATTCCATGAAGTCCATTAGGGACTGAAATTGATCAAGCAAATTAAATTAAATGCAGATGTCAAGCGGGGTCTAAATGATCAGGTTTCTATTTCAAGTGTTCTAAAACTAAAGGCAAAACAATTTTAGGAGTTTCTTTATTTAACGATTATTAGTGATGAAGTGTGCGGCTTAATATTTTAATATTTTAGTATGTTCAATTTTATATTTATTTTTGATTAATTAAGTAAAATATATTTTTAAATCTTGGATGTTGATCACTTTAATTACCAGATAATTGCTATTGGTTAATTTATATTTGAAAGCTGGGTATTTAAGTGAATTAGTGACAATATTTTGTTCACACTCTGATGAAGTCTGTTGTATAAGGATGAAAGCACTTAGTCTGACATCATTTTGTGTCCATTAAACTGCTGCTACACCACCACTGGAGTGTTTTGTGATAATCGTTTAGTATCTAGTGATTGATCATGTTAAGATCTGAGTTGCTTCCTGGGTTTGAAGGGGATGACTCACAAGGTGGCACTACTGTGCATGTTCATGATCCTTGTTTGGCTCCAGTAGACTTCTTGCAGCTAGAGTACAGCTCCACCTGTAGGTTGGTACTAGTTCTACAGGCATATTTAGTACCAATCACAGTCTACATGTGACAAAATCTCCAAGTCTTATAGAGCAAGCAAGCTAAAGTAATGTAGTTGGATGAAGCCATGACGATATGCCAACTCTGGGTTAAATTATGCAGCTCAGGCACCCGTAGGATCTAGACAGGGAAAGGAATTATAAGGCTATGCCTGTTCACCTCAATTTGAGGGGAGGGATAATGACAATGTGCCAGAGTGAGGCAGGTGGTTGTTGTGGTCCTTGGGCTTGGTTAAGATTGCAACCTTGAATGGCAACTGGACTAGGTGAATGGGCAAGCAATGAGGGAGTATTTTCAATTTGGGGGGGGGGGTGAAGGCAAGAGAAGCCCATGCTCCATAGCTCACAACTGCCTTCTGAAGGATGCCAGCCCATAAGGCTATGGTCTCCTGGCACTGTTTCAAGCCATGCTATGCATGCATCAGTACTGGCTTCCAGGATCACCCTCTTTCTGTACCCAGATGAAGACTCTAACACAGAGTGGCTAAACATCCATGTGACACTGAATAACTTTGCTATGAGGTAGGGTGGAGGAGGATTAGGGGTGACAAATTTTCTCAAAAATCAATCCAACCCATGTAACCTCATTTGCAAAAAAAAATAGTCTTGCAGAGGAATATGCACATGATGCAGAACATATCATTACATTCAGACTGCCTCTGTCATGAACCATCCTCCCAGATACTGGAAGCTGTTAACCTATACTAATATTTTCTTTTCTGCCTGTGTCTTCTGATTTTTTCCCATTTAATTCCATGTCAGCTGTTTTGTCTGTACTCATTTTCAACCCATGTACCTTCAGGTTTGTATCCCAATCCCCTATCTTTTGCTGAGGTTCTTGTTCAGAGTCTACTTGTAGTGCCACATCATCTGCCCACAACAGCTTTGCTGGTCTTTGTCCTGCAACCTGTTTGCTAATGTACTCCATCAACAGTATGCACAGCAAGGGTCTATATTGGATGCTTGAATGTTTAAAAGTTCGAGTGTCATATGGTCGACACCATATGATTGAACTCTGAACATCCAAAAAAATATATATAAACAGCACAAATAACCTACCTGAATGTTTTTAGCAGGGGGGGCAAGCCCCCTGCACCCCCTTTGTGGTGGGCTGCACCCCTCACACCCCCACTCTTTATATATATCAACTCCGAGATCGCACTATAGTGCAGAAATGGGAAATCTTCCCATTCCACGCTGTATGGAGATCTCTGTTAAAACGTTAGAAATTTCAAAAGTTCAATCATATGGTGTCGGCAATATGACACTCAAACTTTTGAAAATTTGAGCATCCAATATAGACCCATACAGTAATGGTTTCACAGCTGGACCTTGATGCACACCCACTTCCACTGGGGACCCCTCTGTGAGTCTAAACACTGCTCATAGTTTTGTCATAGTTCTGCCTTTGGATCTTTGTACATAGCCTGCACTAATTCTATCCATCATCATCATCATAATCAACCCCCTTTTTCCCATTTTTTACATGGATCTAGGGTGCAGTGTTAACTTTCACTATCTCTCTTGATTCCATGCCACATTCCTGCCTTCTTCAACACTCATGCTGACTGTCGCAGATCTTCTCTCACACAATCATCCACCTATGGAGGCCTTTGCTTCCTCTTATCTTCTTCTTGTCTGTCTGAAATCTTCTTCACCAGATTCTGCCTGAACTACCATAATGTGTTCTCTTTGATCTTTTCTGAAATTGGAGCTACTTTGTCATGTACTCTTATATTCTCATTTCTTCACCTGTCCCACAGTGTTACATCTTACCACCCTTCTCAGGCACTTCATTTCCATCACTTCTAGCTTCCTCATCTGCTCTACCTTTACTGTCCAGGTTTCTGTACCATACAGTAGCACTGGTCACACCACTGTTTTGTACACCTTACTTTTCAGCTTTGGCACTCTCCTGTCATACACTACACCTGACTGCAGCCCTTCTATTTCTAGCTTTGACCTCTTCATTCAGACTTCCCTTCTTTTCAACCACTCCACCCAGATACTTGAAGCTATTAACCTGTTCCACTATCTTCCCTTTTATCTCAATTCTCAGCTTCTTCTGATTTCCCCAGTTTGCTGCCATTACCACTGTCTTATCTGTACTCAGTTTCTTCCACTGTGCCTTCTGTTTTGCATTCCATTCCCCTATTCTTTGCTGAAGTTGTTGCTCAGAGTCTGCCTGTAATGCCACATCATCTGTATACAGCAACGTTGTTGATCTGTCTCCTCTGACCTGTTAGCTAATGTAGTCCATCATCAGTATGAACAGCAGTGGGCTCAGAGCTGAACCCTGATGCACACCCAGTCCCACTGGGAACCCCTCTGTAAGACCAAACAATGTTCATACTTGATTGGGTCCTTGTACATAGCCTGCACTAATTCTGTCAATGTTTCTAAGAGTTCAAACTACCACAGTACTGCCCAAATCAGCTTTCTTGGGACCTTGTTATATGCTTTCTCTAAGTCTAGGAATGCCCAGTTCAACTCTTTTCTCATCTCTATCTTCTTCTCAACTATCTGCCTCACTGCAAACATTGGGTCAGCTGTGCTGCATCCTGATCCGGATCCAACCTGCTCATCTCCCATCTTACATTCTCCTACTCTGTATATCTATCAGTCACCCTCTCCAGAACTTTCATGCAATGTGACAGGAGTTTGATACATCTGCACTGCTCACAGTTGTGGATGTCCACTTTGATCTTGTACACTGGCACAAGTATTCTTATTCTCCAGTCATCTGGGATATACCTTTCTCTCCACACTGCTATGCCCTCAGGAACCATTTCTCTTCTGTTTCACCTGTTGCTTGTTTTGTGTATTCAAAAGATATGATAAAGCATTGTAATGGGTTCAAGATACTTATTGTACATAAACATATCATTACCTGTAACTGGAACATGTACTTAAGCTAACTGACTCACTTATTACTTCAA
The DNA here is from genome assembly GCF_019279795.1 of Protopterus annectens. Lineage (NCBI taxonomy): Eukaryota > Metazoa > Chordata > Ceratodontiformes > Protopteridae > Protopterus > Protopterus annectens. Next base: position 998,255,504 of record NC_056725.1, on the reverse strand, counting down.
ACACACTCGCATGTGCATCCCCATTCATGCCTGCATTCACTCTGAGTGAGTGTACAAAATGGCACTGATCTATCTAGCTACTGTGGCTGACAAGGCTCATGATACACTCTGATCTACATAACCCAGCATCTTTATCATATTTGCTGTGACTTCTGAACCTGCTGCTTTCCTGGCTTCATTTTCCTTAGTGCTATTCTTACTTCTTATAGGGTGGGCTCCTTTTCTTCTCTTATTGTAAGCTGTGTCTTGGGCAGTAAAGCTTCTGTGGGGTTTTTCTCATTAAGAAGCTGCTGGAAGTGCTTCTTCCATCTGCTTTTGATGTCTTGTGGACTAGTTAGCAAGTTGTTGCTGGCATCCCTTATGAAGGGTGTCTGACTATCTTCTTTATCTTTCTCTCTTTTCCTTGCAACCTGATATAATTTCTTTGTGCCACCTACTGAGACACATTCCAGGAGTTGGTAGAGTGCCCTGTTCTTTCTATTGCAACTCCTTTCTTAGGCAACCAATATTCCTTCCTAGCCTGGTCCATCTTTTCTATCTCCCACTTCTTTCTTGCATTCCTTCTTTCTTTTGAAGACTTCCTGGACTTCTGCATTCCACCACCAGCTTTACTTATGTACTATACCTGTTCCTTATGTACTTTATTTCCATTCCTGGCTCGGCCACATATATCTGTTCAGTAGTCCTCACTGTTTTGAGGCACTGCCATTCTTCCTTGAGCTACTGTACTTTCTATCTAATCAACTTCCAGCTGATTGTGGCAACCAGTGGTTTATGCTGTGGGTTGTGGGCCACTGGCCATCATGTCATCCACTTCCAAACTGTGTGCTGTCAGTGAACCTACACTGAGTATAGCAAGTCTTAGTTCATGTTTTGCAGGCTGATTGGTTTGACATCCAGCTTTCACAGAGCTATCCTACACTGGGGGACATACACCCCTCCCACTTGTCATAAGTCAGAGTAGGTTGGGTCTTCAACCCACTTATCACCGGTAAATACCCATGTCGGCATGAGTCAACATAACCGAATCACCTAGAGCCATATTTTATACCATCAAGTGGCTAGTTCTGACACAGCATACAGGCTGTGATCTGTGTTTGCCTATCTAGAGGATACTGCACACCACAGTAGAATGTGAGTTCATAGGTTCATAGATTAGTACTAGGCTAACTACCCTTGTGGGCCATTTCAAGCCTAGCCAATTACCCCATGTGAGAATCAAACCCTGCACCTTGTGTCTGTAAGGTAAACACCTTAACCATTATGCCATCCTCCCACCCTTGTTTTATATGGAAACAGTCTGCATGTTTTAGTGGTGCGAGAAACCCCACAGATACACAGGGAGAACATGCTGACTGGTCTCTGCAGTAATTCTACCTATATGTCCAGGAATTCAAACCATCACAGGAGTGTACAATTCATAGGATCACAGGATCATAGGAGATTACTAGGCTACTGACCTGGAGGTCATTTTAAGCCTAGCCATTTTAATCCAACGTAATACCACGGAGGTTCTAGTCAATACCCAAGATTGCATTTAGTGATGACTGCCCATGTCCAAGAGGGTTTGGACACTATCACCAAGTAAGAATTTATGGTGCCCCATCCACTTATCCAGGTTCCTCTTGAACAGTATCATAGAGGTGCTCTGTTTCGCATTAATTAATAGCCTATTTAAAAGACATGGCTGTCATGGGGAGATGTCCTATTTAAGTTGCAGGTGATATGTAAGTCCCAAAGATCTCTAGACCACCAGGCTGATAAAATGCAGACCGTTTATTAAAACAAAAACATAAAAACAGGTAATCACTTTCGGGTTTACCCCTTCATCATACAGTGCATTTTATCAGTCTGGTGGTTCAGTGATCTTGGTTTTTTTCATATAAGTTGGCTGATGAACTGGACCTCTGATGCAGAGGTTCTTATATTCTATGTGGTATTTAAGTCCCTGGAACAGGTGGCCCTAGACCCATTTGATTTATGGATATGCAGAAAGTTCATTAAGTTTGGGTCTTGGGTTTCTGTGTAGGCCAGGCATAAGTCTTCTCTGAGAAGTCTATACAATATGGGGTATAGTGACAGGGATTTAGCTGGTCCATGTAAGATACATGCTGGAGGCCCTTGATCTTCCTTGTTAGAAACCTTTGAAGTCTCTCTAATTGCTGTAGGTGCTTAGTATGGTACATACAGAATGGACGTTATACTCAATTATGGGCCAGATAAGTGCCAAGTATACAGGGATTATTACTTCTTTTGCTCTCATGGCAATGCCTTTATTGATCAACTGAGCTACATCGAAAGCTTTTCTTACAATGGTAGACACTTGGTGGTCGAAGTTAAGGTTGCGGTCAAACTGTAATCCCAGGTACCTTACCACTTCATGGGTACTTAGGGTATTGTTATTGATCTGATAGTGTGAAGGGATATTGTTTGTGCCAAAGGGAATGATGATGCATCTCTTTGCATTCAATTTGTGATCATGACTAATACATCAGTTGTTGGTCTGTGGGAGACCATCCTGGGGTATACTGACATCATTTGGGGATTCAATGATTGCACCTAGCTTGCAATCATCTGAAAACTTGGTCAGCCACAACCCTTTAGTTTTGACCTGAACTTCTGAGAAGTATATACTAAACAGCAGACTGCCCAGCACTGATCTCTGTGGCACCCTGCTGATAACAGGTCTGCTGGTTGGTGTGGAGTCACCCACTTTGATAGTATGTGTTTGGTTTGTGAGCCAGTTGACAACCCATCTTACAACAAAGGGGTTTACATTCAGTTTGTTAAGTTTATTGGTAATGCCTGAATGTTGGATTGTGTCAAAAGCCTTTGCCAAGTCGAGGTATGCTGTGTGCACAGATTTTCCCTCATCAATGGCCTTGATCATACTTTCAAAGAAATCCACCAGATTTAACAGGCAGGATCAGCCCTTCACAAAGCCAAATTGGTAGGATCCAGGGATTGGAGATCACCTACTGCATGTCTTTATTTATGAGGTCCATAATGATATGTTCCATGGCCTTACAGATGATGCTGGTCAGGCTTACAGGTCTGTAATTCCCCAGGTTGCTAGGCCACCTTTGTGGAGGGGAATAACTGTAGCTGTTCTCCATTCCGCGGGAACAAAACTTGTGGTTAGGTTATGATTGAAAAGGGTACTTAGGGGTAATGCTAGTTCATGTTTTAGCCTGTTAAGAAACAGGCTGGAATGTCATCTGATCTCATACAGGCCATGTTCTTTGTCTTGGACAGGCTTTGAGAACCTGCTCTTCAGATATGTAAGGTGGGGGGAGGGGGTTGGGGAGCAGTTGTAAGTTAGAAGGGAGTAAATCTTTTGCCAAACCTATCCACTAGCAGGTCTGCTATCTCTGTGAGGTCAGTGTGTGCTATATTGTTGGCCATCAGTTCTGCACATGCTTGGATCCTACCTTTTAGGTTACATACATAGCTGTAACAGGCCTTATGGTTATCCTTGGCAGTACTTGCTAGGTTTCTTTAAAAAGAGCTCTTGGAGGATTTGACAAGTTGTCTTATTTTCTTGTTAAGGCTGAGGAGGGTGCTTTTCTATTGCTGGGTCCTTGCCTTTATTTTCTTGGACAGAAATCTTTTTGCATTTATTGTAGAATTTGTTGATGCTGGAAGTCCACCATGGCAGCTTGATTTTACTTGGGGCTCTGCTTTGATTCTGTCTGGTACATCCAAGGTTATACATTTATGCAAGTGATTTTACAGGGCTTTAGTGTAAGCTTCAGAGTAGTTATCACTTTCAGCTTGGGGTGGGGCTGAAATGCATTTATACCTTCACATAGGAGGGTATACTTTGCCTTGCTGAAGTTTTTAGTCTGATTTCAGCAAAAAATAAGTAATAAAAAGTAATAGGGAAAACATCAGGCACAGGATTATAAAGTCTATGGTTCAGTAGACGAAAGCGCTAAATCTTATGGAGTTCTTGATGTGAATAAAAGACTGTTCATTTTTTTAATATACATTGAGTGGACTGCTGCGGCTTTTGAATGCTTGGGAATCCTGTGCCTGGTGTTTTCCCTTTTACTTTTTATTACTTTTTTTTGCTGGTTTTAAGGGATAACTAACTGTTTTTGTTTAGTCTGATTTCACCCTTTGTGAGTTCTGGTGTAAGTGGCAGTTTGAAGGTGACTAATTTGTGGTCAGTTGTAACTAATGAGGGTCCAACGGTTGCAGCAGTGCACCTGTTTGACACATTGGTGAGGACCAGATCTAGAATGTCTGTTCCATTTTTTGGAGTATGGACACTTTGTTCCAGGCCATTTGAATTCACAATGTGGAGAAACTTTTATGCTAGTGAGTTTGTGCTAGAGTAGGTTTCACAGTTGATGATGGGATAATTGAAATCACCCTTAACCAGTGTGTTCAGTAAACTTTGGATTGTCTTCAGTAAGGTTAAGTAGGTCCTGTTGGTGTCGTGACCCATGGAGGGGGATCTATAACTAGCTAGAACTTGAATGGGGGTCTTAGCCATCATAACCTGGACCTGGGGTAACTCCATGGAGTTGTCCAGTATAACTAAATGTGAAGTGAATTTACTTCTGATATAAATTCAAACACTGCCTCCTTTGGTTTTGACATGTTTATTTTGTGGTCTAAAGATGTGGAAGGCATTGTAGCCTTGCAGGGCTGGGGTACTCTCTGAGACCTTAAACCAGGTTTCTGTGACTGCACAGACATCTACATCTTATAGTGATAGAAGTGCTTCCAGGGAGTACAGTTTTTGGTTTAAGCTCCTAGCATTTAGCAGCATGACCCTTATTTTCCTCTGATTGATTAATTTCATGTCGGTAATGTGGTTTTCGATACCTTTCTTGTGACACTTTTCATATTTTTTTCTCCAAGTTGGTCTCTTTCATCTCCAATTTCTTCTTCAGTATCTGTTTTATTGCAAACATCAGGTAAATTGTGTTACATGCTGATTCGAATGCATACACAGGTATGTTCAGCATATATTATGTTTACTAGGCAGTGTACTAACCAAATGTGCAATGAATATCATGGCTTTATAACATGTTCTATATAATAATGTTCTATCTCGCTCTCCCTTTAGTTGTGGGCAAGAGGTCTACATAGCTAAAGAGAATGCACTTTTATTAATTTTAGGTGTCAAAAGAATTCTGTGCACTCATGTTACTGTAGTATCACTGATGTAGTAACTGTCAGAACATTTGAACTCTCATTCTCTGACTTATTTGAGTCCCTTTTCGCCTTTTAAACTCAAATTGTTTTGGCAGTCATTTAAAACTACTTCTCAACCTCTTAAGTGTATGAAATCTGAACAAAGTCAAAATTAATGGGGGGATAAAAGCCCCAAAACAGGGACAGATTTTAATTATTGCTCTTATAAACTTGGAAAGTTGTTAGAATAATACATTTTGCCTCCACATGCATTTTCTGAATAATATGAAATCTGAAACTTGAATTAATGTCATTATTTAGAGACTTCAATCTTCAATGATTTATCAAAAAACACACATTTTCTAAGGAATAGACTGAAAAAATGAGGCACAAAATTTGGACATTCTGGGAAAATCTGGACAGCTAAGAAATATGCTTGAACATCTTCTATATGGATACAGAGGGGCAATGGAGATATGGTCAACTATAGTCTGTATATTACCCATGTGTTCTAGTCATATTTTTGAAGGTGAACAATATTAAGTACTTACAATGGTTGGAAATAACTTTTAACTGTGCCTGCTTAGAGGTGTACATGGTTAGGCCTCTCATAGTCACAGCAATTGTTTGTCTGGTATTGTTCCTGTGATGTTATATGGATATAGATATAGATATAGATATAAACAAAATTATACCCTAGCATGTATTAAGAATGCACACTAAGACTCCCATCCAACATAAATTTTATATATACCTCACCAATAGAAGTATATGCGGGGCAAACTAACAGACCAGCTACCACATTACAAATCCAAATATTTTAAAACAAAAAAGCAACATATTCTCTTACCAAATATTTTCAGTGTGCATTGCACAATGTGGTGATGGAAATGTATAAGTGTACAGTTAAAGTATATCATAATATTGCTATTTACTACAGCTGTAACAAAGTTATGTGAGATTATAATAACATTATTATAGCTATGTGAATAAGACTCTTCGGTAGTATGCTAATTAATGTAGACAACTAAGCTGTGTGTTTTTAGAAAACCAATAGTTATCTTAGAGTCTCACTATTAACTTGTATCTTCTATGTACCTATTGTAGATCAGAGTGTAACATGTGTGTGCTATGTCTTTAAGAAGCATGAGAGGCTGTGCATGCACATATAAATTTATGACGTGCAATCCCTAGTGCCATTTTGTAGAAGCAGCCAGAGAATGAGCATGTATGATCACAGTAGTTAGTTTGTATATAAGTTACTTAAGTCATAATCAATATGCCTCTAGTGATGTGTTTGTATAGAGTAAACCTGCTTAAACAGAACCCATGAAGACTCGTTTATTCATGTACCAACACAAAAGTGATATGGTGTCTGAAATGGGATGGAAAAGAGAAGAACAAACTAAAAATGGTACCAAAAACACGACTGGCTCAATATAAAAAAACTCAGGTTTAATAAAAAATAAATATAACAGGGTAAGCGCTTTCACACAATAAGTGCTTCTTCAGACAACCCATTACAAAAATATGGCAGTTTAAATAGTGCATCAGTTACATCTCATAATGCAATTAACCAATAAAAACATTCAAGAATAAAACAATTAAAAGGTAGTTGTTCACTTAAAGAGGCCTCTAGCTTTCAAAGCTGGTTTTATAGATGCTCTCTCATTGATACCCGGAAATCTGTTTGCCTGCATATTAATAATCCAAGATAACTCACACTCCTTTGTAAAGTTTCTAAAATCACCACCCTGAGTACTCATAACAGCATCTCTATTACCCTAAAACCAAATACATGCTCTCTCCCATATTCAGTAAAGTGTTTTGCCAATGCATTATGTTCCGTATGTTTATACATATTATAAATATGTTCTCTCATTCTTTCCAGTGAAGACCTATTGGTCTTTCCTATATAAAAACAGTCACAGGCTTGACATTTAGCCAAATATATCAATTTCCTGTTGCGACAATCTTCAGCAACCTTGAAAAGATACCTCTTAGTTGTAATAAAATGAACAAATTCAACAGACGGGTCTATATACATACAAAAATTGCATCTGTTAAAGCGCCTAATAGATGATACTTCCTTATGCTTAGCGCTTTTTTTACCATTTCTACAACATAACTGTCTCTTGAGAGACTTTTTATTCTTAAAACAAAATTTAGGTTGCTCGTCCACTGTAGATCGAATATCCTGGTCAAGGTGCAAAATGGCCCAATTATTCTTAATAACATTTGTAATGTCTGTTACATCACTAGTATAATAAAGGGTCATAGGGAGAGATTTACTGACACAGTCAGTGTTCATCTCTTTGGGCATGGACCTTCTGTGTGAAAAATAGGGTCTCGCTTTACCTCTCCTATTGCTACTAGTATAAAGGGCCGCGTCTTCTATCTCTCTTTCTTCATATGCTCTGTCCAATAACTCATATTTAAAATGGGTAACATCCCTTTCAAAGAGTGCATCATCATTATTTAATCTAGAAAGACGCAAACATTGGCCTTTAGCTACATTTTTAAAAATGTGTCCAGCATGCATGCTATTCCGCTGTAGCAGCGTATTCCTCCTACAGTCTTTTCTAAACAAAGTAGTAATTAAACATCCTGAAGTGTTAAGAAATACTTTCACATCAAGAAAATCAAGCTGTTTATCATATTTCTTATGTGTGAATGTCAGAAATGTCTCTGTACTATTCAAAAATTGGATGAACTTCATTAAATGTTCATAAGTCCCATCCCAAACAAGAAAGAGGTCATCTACTAACCTTTTATATAGCTTAATGTGCGAAGCATAACTAGAACAAAAATTATATCTTTCTTCCCACTGGGCCATCACAGTGTTGGTGTAGCTATTGGCACAACTGGTGCCCATAGCTAGGCCAATCTTCTGCAAAAGCAGATGCTCATCATACATAAATATTTTGTTTTCCGAGATCATTTCTAAAAACAAACAAATCAAACCAACAGACATAATATCATAATTGCTTTTAGAAACCAAAAAATCTTTCACATTATTGATACCATTTTCATGGGGGATAGAGGTGAACAAAGACACTACATCTAAGGTGACAAGCAGATATTTACCATCAAAAAAATAAACCATTTACCGAGTCATATAAACCACATAGAAACTGCTCAGTGTCTCTCAACACCTGTGTCTGTAGCTCTAGGGTCAACCTCAGTTTCTTCTCTACAAAAATAGAAACTGGCTCTGTAATTCAGCCATTACCCATGACTATAGGCCTAAATGTGGTTTATTCAAATTTTTATGGATTTTTGTCAGCCCCTGGAACATCGGTATTACAGGATGTTCCACTAAAAAGTACTCATAAAGTTCTTTGGATATTATTCCACTGCAGTAGCAGTCATACAGACTATAGTTAACTATATCGTTAATTCAGCATAAAGATGGTTAACTTCCATATAAACACATGAATCCATCACCATACCCAAAACACTATCATTATAAAACTGGGCATCCATCATCACTATCGACCTGCCTTTGTCAGCAGGTTTTATAATTAGTTCATTATCATTCTGTAACTCTAACAGAGCTTTCCACTCTGCATCTATTAAGTTAAAGAAACTTCCATTCATACCTTTGCCATTATAAATGGCCATTAAATCATTTTCACATTTTCTCAAAAAAGTATCTAACACAGGATGTAACTGTGGCTGAAAAACACTTGGTTTTCTAAAAATAAAAGCCTCAGAATTATCAGCATCACCATAAAGGGTTTTAAGCATTACATTTCTGACAAATTTCTTAACATCAATTATAGTCTCACTTGCGATAGAGGTTTGGGCTGGTATAAACGATAGCCCATAGCCCAGTAAAGATATCTGAGATACAGTCAGTTCTTTTTTAGAGATATTGTAAATAACAGAGTCATTCAACCTGTCCACATGGTTTTCAGCGTCTGCTTTCCTCCTTCCTCTATCAGACGCTGCCGTTTCCTCCCTCTGCTTTGCGAGCGTGTATGGCACATCTTCTCTTTCTGCCATATAGGGAGGGGCAAAGGGTGTGTCTCTGTTTGGCCTGACACATTCATAGGTTTCGGGTGCACATCTATTAGTTTGGAAAAAAACACTGTGTTTAAAGGAACAGTACCTGATGTACTAGGTGCATTAACTTGTTCAGCACTGTCTACAATTCCATTATTGATAGAAGTGTGTCTAGTCACATTTAAAACTTCAGGAATAGTAGTATTGGGCAGTTTCTGATTTTTATTAAAATGTTCAGTTGGAAAACTGGTCAAAGAACACTTCTAGGCCAAGTAAAAACACTGCCTTTAGAAAAATCACCAGTGTCTCTACTTAATTTCTTTGCTTTCTGTGTTTTCATTCATTGCTCATATAAAGAGACATTGTCTATAACTCTGTCCATTTTTACCAAAAAATCTTCCTTGTGTAATTCTAACAGTTCAGTATATTTTGTATTCACAGTCTTGGCCAATTCCCTCTCTATAGGTTTAAAATGTTCTAACAGAAGGCATATGTAATTGAAGCTCAGTTCTAAAGTCAGCTGTTGCCACTTACTTAAGAAACTGGGATATATTACACCATAGGTCAGCATGACCAACATTCACAATCCACGAGGTATCACCTTGTGGAAGAGGCATGCTTCTAAATGTAGATGCTGCCATTGTGGATGCTTCATTTTAAAAAGCTTGTTCTCCAAGTATTTCACAGCATCTTGTAGATGGACATCATCAATGGCTATCCGCTCACCTTCACCTACTGCAGGTTTCACCAAGAGTGGATTACCATCCGTTCTCAGAAAACTCAGAAACTGGTCTTCACCTCTCTTTCTGGTTGGAACATAGTTGAGTTCAATATCTGCATTCTTCTGAGGATCCCAAAGAAATAGTACTAGAAGAACACAGAAAGATCCTTCAGAACAAAATGGCACCAAATAACCACAAATGAAAAAACTAACTAAAAATGGTACCAAAAACATGACTGGCTCAATATAAAAAAATCAGGTTTAATAAAAAATAAATATAACAGGGTAAGTGCTTTCACACAATAAGTGCTTCTTTAGACAACCCATTACAAAAATATGGTGGTCACAGAAGTGATCCCTGGGGTGAATTTCCTATCTCCCATCCAATCATCAAGTTTTTCTTGAAGAGTGCTAATGAGGAGTTTTGTTTGATATAGGTTCATAGGTAGGTACTAGGCATAACTTGCCTATTTACATAATGTATGGGTGTCTGCTGTTTCAGTGTTGTACTGCCGTTTGCAGACTGTATGGCGTGGCCTACATTTCAACATTGGTATTGCATCTGCTTCAAACACCTAGTTGTTGCTCTGAATTCCTGACACTTGTGTGGATAGACATTTGATTGCAGCAGTTGATATTCAACATACCTTGTAGGTCAGCATTGGTATTGCATCAGTCTCAAACACTTTGAATTTTTTGTAGAAGCACAGTTATAACCTAGGATTACTGACACATGCAGATATACATTTGTGTACAGCAATTTAATATCAGTAAGCATCTTTACCACGTTGTCATTTTTTAGGCTACTGATTGCTAATATTTTTGGTAGATAATGCATGCAGTTGTACACATACAATACTGTTAGTAGCCGATCGATTATTATATGTCACCAACTGTGGTGACTGAACATATAAAAGTTTTATTACTGTTGTATTCATTATATTGATTTGTGTGCAGCAATGTACCATACTGCCTGCCTCAGCAGTTTGTCATATGGCTTGTGGGTTGTCTACATTATAGTCAAATCACTTTCTCCTCATTTAAACAATGACACTTGGTGGCTGTTCATAATAACTCATTGACTGCAGACTGTACAATCTCTTCATTTGAGCATGCATACATTCTTATAAAGCTAATGACTTGGGTGGGTGTCTATAAGGCTATACTATTGTTCACAGAAGAATATTGATATCTTGTGTACTTTATGAGCAAGACATTTAGGGTCATGCATTTATGAGGTAACTCTGACAGTAATGGACATGTCTCAGTCCCTGTGTAAATTGCCATCATATTCATATTCTGTCCTTCTTTGATATTCATGGGACTGTTCCACATGATAGACATTTGCTTTTCTTTTCTGTTGTGCTTTGCAATTAATCTTGACAAAGCATGGGACCCATGGACATTCTCCTATCAGATGACAATGACGAGTGCATGCCAGGCCACTGCCAGAGTCGTCTGAGGAGGGCAATGATGATGACGATGACTAATGAGAGGAACCTGGACCCATCACTGTCAGAGCCATCATGTCTGCATCCCATGGAGATAATCTGACTGGAATCAAGACAATCATCAGGAGGAGATCTGAGATGTCATGACTGATATGTTCTGAACACATATGAGAGACATTATGAGGACCTTCTTTGAGGATATGGCACAGGCTATGCAGGATTCATTCAGGCAATAGCTCATGAGGTCATTCAACAGCCTGAGACCTAGCAGCCCAGTCCCTCCAGTCCATACGTATTGCCTGTGTGCTCCAGTTGTGTTATGCTGCCAACGTGATGATTGCCATTAAATCAATTGAACTGTGTATGCACTCTTGTGCACATTTATGTTTTATTGTTGTTCGACATTTAATTCTGTTTCAACATTCAACTGCCCATGTAATGTGGCATTTCACCTGCAGCTAATGCTGCAAAAGCTAGCCTGTAAACATGTGTTTTACTGGGGCAAATGGAAGACAACATAGGTTGTCTATACTCCATCAATAACACTGCAGTATTGCTTGGAATTGTGTTTTGGCATGTCAATGTCAGGTATATGCAATAGACAGACAACAGTCATTCCATGTGTTTTTGATGACAGCTGTCATGATGTCCCACTGGCATGCCATGTTGTTGTGTGCCATGTATTGGCAATTCTAATGCCATGGGGGGTCATATACAGGTATATCCTGTCTATGTGCAGTCCTCCTTTTCTAACTGCTTGAAACAACAATGTAGCATTAACTTATACAGTGTTACATATACCACATTCTTTCACAGTACATTACACTGTGTTTGGTGTATGTACCACTTCTGCATCCATTACCTGTTGATGTTGGTTTACACCTTCCACAAAACTGACTGTACATGTGTGTGCACATAACTGGATATGTACTGTCACAAGATTATACCTTTGATGTGAGCATTCACTGAATTAATGCTGATGTGCTGTAATGATGTGATATGTCCTCTGCTCCATGATGTCAGGATGCTTGAAATACACCTGCATTCCTTTATTCAACATTTGCATGAAAGTATATGTGCATGTGCTTGTGCTTAAAATGATTAGCTTGCTTACCGATGCATGCTGAATGTTACATGATTGCACATTACAGTATGTGTGTTTTATATATGTCCACTTCTGTGGACACCAGCAATAAATATGACCATTTGACATACATTTTCCATTTGGTTAAATGTATTGCTGTTTGGCTTCTACAGCACCCTGTGTACTGTACACACATTTGCATTGTCAACTCACCTTCTCCTGCTTTACCCTACTGTGGGCCCAGGTTGTCCAGCTCCCTTCCACCTCCATATTTTGCTATTATTTCTTTTTAGATATGGTTGCTTTTTGGCAACTACTGACCATTGCCATGTGTTACTTTGGCACAATGAACATGTGTGAATTGTAGGGGCATTGTACAAGGCGAGATATCTGCACACAAGTTGCTGGCTAAATCTTGCAAATATGTCCTTGATTTTATTATACTTGTGTGTTACCAGTGTAGTTTTTCACATCCATGTGCACAGCCTGCTGTATTTATTATACGTACAGCTACATTTCTGAAACTATAAAACACATATAAAGGCTGAAAGCATTGCTTGACCAATAAAACCACAAAAACTTCTAAAGCAAATGTTTGGACTTTGTAGTTACTGTCATGGTTGTTATTTTCTTGCAAAAAACACACAGAAACATTTGTATGCTAAGCACTTTTGTTCTTTTAACAGAACTTCAACAAAGCTGATGCAAAACATTTAAAACTGATTGATATACATGAAATGTTAACCATTTGATCAATTTAAATATTTAATTAACACAAACACTTAAAAAAATCACTACATCATTAAACAATATTTTATTTCAATTTAAAATCTGTATGAAAACTGTGTGACAATACTGCTATATATTAATGCAATTGAATTTTTTGCGATTTTAATAAACATTTGATGTTAATATTTTCATTTATTTCTGAACATTTATCTGCTTGAAACATTATTTGCCAGTTGACTTCTTTAACTTCTAGTCTATTATTAAGATCCCCACTGTATAACTTATATACAACATGGTCAATAAGAAAAAAAAGAGAATTTTTGAAAATCCAAATGAGAAAGAGTATGTTTCCAAGTGTATTTTGTAAGACTTTGTTTTTGATAGCTAAAACATGTTCATAAATCCTCTTTGATAATTTCCTGGTTGTTTTTCCTATATAAAATCTGTCACATGGCTCACATGTTGCAAGGTAAACAACTGAACTTGAATTATAGTTAAATCATCCCCTTGCCCAAATCTGCTCTCCCAAATGTTTTAAAACTACACTCAACCCTTCATTTATATACCTACAATATTTGCATTTATAACAAACATTCCACACCAACTGTAGTTTCCTGTTACTTGAATTTTCTGTAAAAGATTCATATAGTTGTAAGATTTTTTGTAAGTTTTGTACCAATCACAGAAGACAGATCTTTATTCCCTAGAATAATTCTCCCATTATTATTCATAGATTCCCTTATTTTGCCTGAGTAGGAAGGGGAAATGCTCTTAAATTCTCCTGACATCTTCTTGAGACCAGTTAAAATGATGGGTGAAAACCTAGTACTTCTTGTTTGAAAGTTGCATATTCATTTTGTCTAGATCCATTTCTGAATATCCTCCCTCCAAGAATAAATTTTTAAGATTCAACTTTTCACTTTCAAAGTTAAAATGATTGCTTGTTTCATGAACTGCCCCTTTACTACATCATTTTCATGAACTTATGGTGTTGCCTGTTTGAACTAAGACAGTTATTAACAAAAGTAGGTTTTCCATATATATATATATATATATATATATATATATATATATATATTACTACTAAACTTTTCTTTACTTGTATTCATTTCACTCTCTACATCAAGAACGGTTACCAAAGTACCTTGTTTTCCTTCAGTAAATGTTAAAAAGTTTGTGCTTTTATGCAAGTCTAAAATAAGACTTTCTAACTTGTTCAAATTACCACTCCAGTCAAAAAACAAGTCATCAATATATCTTTTATAAAAAGATATTTTTGAAAAAACTTGTGAGTACAAAGTTTGGTTTCCTTCCACCAACTCATCACTACATTCACGAAAGATGGTGCCTTTCTGGTACCCATTGCAAAACCACACTTTTGCTTAAAATAATTCTTATCAAAAATGAAATAATTATTTTTAAGAACCAGTTCAGTGAATGTGCAAACTAAATTGATGTAATCATTGGAAAAGTCTGTGAATTTTCTAAGTACTCTCTCAAGTAATCAATACCTACATTATGTTGAATGCTGGTGTATAGTGACACAACTTCAAGACTTACCATAAGATTCTCTTCTCCATTAAAGACATATTTTTGCAGTAAATCAAGTCAAGTCCAAGAATCCTTTAGATAAAATTTGGACTTTTATACTATATTGTTTAAGATAGAAGGAATATTGACATTGTTTCAGTCTTACTAAAATCAGCTGCTATGGTGAAGTTCTATTAAAAGAAAGAAGGGGTGCTTAGCATACAAATGTTGAAAGAGACTAAGAGCCATGACAGTGTTTATGTAACTATGGAGTCCAAGCATTTGCTTTAGAAGATTTTTGAAGCTATTACTACTTGTCATTGATGTATATGTGTGTATTGGCCTTGCCTTCATGTGCATTCCATTTAGGCCATTGACAGACATACATACACATCTACACCTGTGTGTTGCCTTTAATGTGGCATATGTGTGTAACATATACATGTTTTATTACGCATTTATTCGGGTTGTGTACACCTACTTTTGTATGTAGCAGCCTTTGGTGCTGCTCTTCTGCAGTACTGATGTTTGCCACTGTGTTTGGATGCTTGCCTTTTGCATGTATGGTCATAGGTTTGGGCCTATCCTCTACTGTAGTTATTTAACATTGTTAGACCTGAATTTGCTCATGTTTACCTTTCCTTCTATTCTTAAAAAAAATCAAAATGGGGCCTATTCCCACCAAATAAATAAATAAATAAATAAATAAATAAATAAATAAAAATTTCCATGACTCTGACTTTCCATCAGATTTTCCTATTCCAACATCCATCTGGTATGTCCCATTTCTTCCCTCATACCCCACATCTTCATTTCTATCTCCCACTTTCCTTGGGTATTGCGTTACTTGTGTTCCCCACACAAGTCCTGAACCCAGTTTTAGCAACTGTTAGCTGTGGTGTTGTAGCTGTGACTGGCCTCCTCCTTTTAATTTTTTTATTAGAAAATGTATGGATTAACATTGAAGATCATAATTTCATGCTGACATTTTTAATACACATGTTGCAGAGGTATCCATACTTGTCTCTTAACTTCCTGGAAAGACTGCTGTCAATATATATATTTTGCAAATGGCATTGCAGCTTTGAAGGATTTATTTCATGTTAGTGGATGAATCAGGGAAATATCTGTAGTTGCCTGAAATGTTTCTGTGTGTATTTCAGAATATACGTTACAAATGCCATTCAGCTTACATTGGGATACTTGGCCTTTTTATTTATTTAGTTTTGGCATCATTATGGAGTAACTGTATCTATCTTAGCTTTAAGTTTAACTCTTTAATTCTACCTTCCCACTACACTTACCTTTCCCTTTTCCTACTGCCCCCCCCAAAAATAATTGAGCTGTACTGTTAAAAATTTCTAACTGTATAATTTTCCTACATGCTAATGTTCCATTGTTACTTTATTGTGCCTTTTTACAACATATCCACTTTTTAGACAGTTTTCTGTATCATTTCACTTGCTTTATAAGTAATTGTTTCCTTACAAATTCATGTTATGATTTTAATGTAACTTGGAGCTTTTCTCCCTGGGCCTCCACTGAAAATTGGTCTCAAGCCCAGTGGACTTTCCCAGACAACAAATATCAATAAATAAATAAATATTCAGTAATTGTCCTTAACCTTACTGGACAGATTCTGTTATATATATTTGTCTGTCTGTCAGTATGCTTGAATTGTGATAATCTTTCTACAACTTTGTTACTGTAATGTAATTAGACATCCATTTCTCATTAATTATGGATTACTTGCAGATTTGTTTAGAGCACCATTACTACTGAGATACTCCTTTGTATGCTGAGCCTAGTCTGAGTTTCTTGTGATACATTTACATATCAGACCATTATCCAAAAATTTAGTGCTGATATTGGCAAAATGCACATGAATATGCAATGTTTACAGAATCTGGTCCAGAGTAATAATAAAATATGCGATGATTTGTTTGAGTGATTAGGTGAATGTGAAAAGACTTTTTGTTGACATTGTATTACTTAAGATTATTAACAGTATTCCAATTGTATTTTTGTTCTATCAAAGTGTAGGCATGTTTTCATTGCAAATAAGAATATATTTTTGAAACAGCTGTGTAAAGATTGTTCATGTCAAGAGCAGAAAGAAATAACATGTGAAGAATGTCTAATATCAATTGAAAAAATGCCCATTCATCTGACGATTTATAATTATCATCCAGTCTTAGAAAAATGTTATGGTTTGGGTGATGTTTTAAAGCATCAGATGGGGACCTGTGTAGGTTGAAGCATACAGAGAAGGGAAAATATCTGTGTATACATTTCATTTCTAATATGCTTTTATAACATGATGGATTCCTGAATTTTTTCAGTAAGTATCTGATGATTTGCTTGTTACTTAATATTATTAATTGCTGACATAGTAAGAAATGTAAACATTTGTTCTTTGTAGATATTTCTAGCATGGAATTCATAACTCATGCCTAAAATGGAAAGTCATAAACAAGTACTCAGGAGATCTTAGAAAGATTAATGTTGCAGTGTTCATTTTAATTGGTCAGTGGTTCTTCTATGATTGTTACCATAATGTTGCTTTTAATGAAAGAAACAAATGACATTATTCTGTAGTTTGAGGAGACAAGACCTTGAGTTCCTAGTCCCACATGTACATCTTTCTCTTTTCAATAAAGGAGATTATTATTCTCTGCTGAACTGTGTTGTGTGAAATTAATTGGTACCTTAACAATATTTGACATGAAAAAATTAAAACTAAGTGGTTTTCTAATGGTGTTCTTGCCTAATCATGAACAATGGTTCCCTTTAGCTTTTTGATATATGTTTTCTCGTTTATCTTCTTCTCTGGTATGATTACTTTATACATTATTTCCTTCCTTTTGAGGTACATGTTGTAGTCACATGCGGGCTCAAAATATACTGGTTTCTGTTTCGTTTGAAACTGCAGTTTTTAGACAAAGAACAAGATATTGTCAGTTTCCTTTTTAATGATCACTCCTTCTCTGA
>NC_056725.1:998187842-998232842 GCF_019279795.1 Protopterus annectens | reverse complement strand
CCTTTAACCCTGAGATACTCCCTCAAGGTAAGAAGAAGCCCAAAAAGTCTCGTTCAGATTCTTTAGCTGTCCAATCTCCACTAGATACTCCTCTAGAAGCAGGGTAATAACTCTTTAGGCCATTCAGCATCTACGTTGGATTCCTTTCCATGACCCCATTGGAGGCTGACATGGATCCGTCTTTTTGCATTATCTCTGAGGCTTTGCAGGCATCTGCTCCAGATGTCAAGGGGGAACTGCAGTTGATTATCTTGGAAGGTCCTAGAGGAATTCCTCATATATTGGTCAGGAAAGAGATTCTGGGTTCTATTATCAAATCTTGTCAATGGTCAGAACCTCCAGTATTTGTTAGGGCTGATGCCCCTTCCAAGAAAAGACAAAAGATGAAGCATGTTTCAGTCCATCCTAGGGATCCTCAAATGGGATGGCAAGAGTTTACTCAAGGCTTGTTTTTTGCCTTGATGGTCCTGCAAGGTTTTGGTGTCTGCTCCTCCTTGGACCTCTACTCTTAAATGATTTAGGGAACTAGGTTCCTCACATGAAGATTCAGAGTCTAATGAGGGGACTTTGTCCTATTCTTCACAGATGTCTTCACTTTGGCTTATGGTGCTGGTGTGGAGGAGTCTGTTAGCACTGAATTGTCCTTTGGGGACACAATTGCTAGGATGATGGAATAATTTAAATGGGATTCTTCTCAAGTGTGATATTCAGAGGAGACATTATGAGTTGCTTCAGGTGGATACTCCTAAACCATCAGCAGTTCCTTCTGTGTTAACTGCCTTGTTAAACACTTTTATTGCTGTTTGAAAGTCCCTGATTCTCACCTTACTGCCCCTAAGAAACCTAATAGGTTCTGTAAAGTCCCTGTGGATTGTCATTTTTATTTAAGTATCCTTCCACTGATCCTGCCAATGTGTCAGTCTCTTCTGACAAACCTTCCAAGCTCTTGTCCTCTTCCAAATGTTTGCCTTCTGATAATGATAGCAGGGCAATGGATAGGATTGATAAGGAAGCTTACACTGCTTCTACTTTGGCCTTTAGGGCCATTAATTACCAGACCCACATGACTAGGTATGCTGTAGCCTCGATTGCTCAGGAATGTCCAGTTATTTCTGACCTCCCAGATTCTGAAGGCAAATCTTCTGCCTTATCTGTTTTAGGTTCTGCTTCTCAAGTGGCTCACCACTCTATTGTGTAGCTATGATGCTACTAATGCCTCTACCAGGGCTGCAGCATTTGGTTCTGTCATGAAGCGTTATTCTTGGTTTCTTCTCCAATCTTTGCCCAAGGACATTAAGTACATGTTTTGGATGCTCCTTTGGATAACAAATATCTTTTTGGGACTGCTGCTGCTGACTTGACTAAGTCACTTCAAGAGAAAGGCAAAGAATTTTAGGACCTTAAACATATTTTTGTCTCTTCTATCCCTAAGTTCCAGAGAAATTATCCTTCTAGATCTGCGTTTGTTTCCAGGCAAACCTGCCAGGCCTTTAAGGGCAGCAAGGATGGCAGGTGGGACCCCTCTTCTAAAACTTCTCAGATTTCTGTGGCCCAGAAGCCTTCTTTATCTGATAAGCCTGCTTTGACAATTGCCCCCCACCCCTTAGACTAGGTTCCATTGTCCCTTCAACTTTCCATTTGTCTTCCAAACTGGCTTCTCATCACTTCAGACTCTTGAGTCCTTTCTATTATCCATCAGGGTTACTTCACAGTATGTAAGTCTCTGCCTCCTTTTTCAGGGATTCCTCAAGTTTCTCTAGAGTAACTTCTTAATTTCTCGGAAGTCCTAAGATCCCTGGTGAACCAAGAAACCAGTAAACCTGTTCCCCCTTCCCAAGTGGGAAAGGGTTTTTATTCCAGGATGTTCCTAGTTCCTTGAAAGGAGGGTACTTGGAGACCTATTCTGGATGTCTCCCTGTTTAGCACATTTATCAAGGTCCCTTCTTTATGGATGCTTACCCCCTAAAACCCTGTTTCCTGCTTTACTACCCAAGGCTTTTCTGGTGTCTTTGGATCTGAAGGACACTTACCTTCATATTCCTGTTCACCCACTTTTCAGGAAGTTTTTACAGTTTGCTGTTTCTCCCTTTCATTTCCAGATGTCTGCTTTGTCTTTTGGCCTCTCTACTGCTCCTAGGGTATTCACAAAATGTGTAGTTCCTGTGATTGATTTCTGTAGGCTCCAAGGCATTCAGATTTTTCTTTCTTTAGATGACCTGTTGCTTCAAGCACCTTTTCCTAATCACCATTGCCATCCTCAGATTTCAGTGTAACTCTCCTTCCTTGTCTAACAAAGGAATTTGAATAGTGGAGTCAACAATTTTCTCTCAGCCTAGGCCTACCCTTTCAGTCTCCAGTCCCTTCTCAAGAACTGTTCACTGATGCCTCAGACATGGGGTGGGGAGCTTCATTTGGTCACCTGCAAGTTCAGGGTCTCTGGCCCCCCCATCAGAAGTCAAATCATATCAATATCAAAGAGATAAGAGCATTGATTCTGACCCTTCAAGCTTTTCACCTCATGTTCTCTCCAGACCACTTGAAGGTGTACTTAGAGAACACTACAGTGATGTGGCTTGTCAGCAAGCAGGGAGACACAAAAATCTTACCTCCTCTGCAGGTTGGCTCTTCAGGCTTGGTAGGTAGCTCTCCATTACTGGTTAACTCTTCAGGCAGTATATATTCCTTCAGAGCATAATCCAGTGGCAAACTCTCTGAACAGGTCCAAAACACATGGTCATGAATGGATGCTTCACAGAGACATGTTTCTAGATATCATCCATCAATGGGGTATTCCTCAAGTAGATCTTTTTGCCTCCCCTTTGAAAAGGCAGCTCTCCCTCTCTTCTATTTCAGAGTGCCATGCCATCTGGCATGGAAGACGGACTCTCTTTCTTTTCCTTGGAAGGGGGTGCTTCTTTATGCTTTCCCTCCTCTTCCTCTACTTCCAAGAGTCCTGCAGAAGTTTCAGGTGGACTCCCCAAAAATCTTGCTAGTGACTCTTTTGGCCAAGACAGCATTGATTCACCCTCTTAATGCATCTGGCCAGGGGCAATCACCATAACTTGCCTCAGTGGTTGGACCTCCTCACACAGGACAAGGGATCAGTCATCCATCCTCACTTGTCCACTCTTCAGCTGACACTGTGAGTGATGGGTTTTGATCTCTTTCAGGCAACTCTTTTCTGAAGACATGCTCATGGTTTTACAAGAATCATGGAAACCCTCAAGCAGAAAATCTTATATGTCCAAATGGAAAAGATTTTCTGTCTGGTGCCATGCTCACAACCAGGACCCTTTTTCAGTGGGGGTACTTTTGATCCCTTCTTATTTCTATAAATTATTCCAGTCTGGCCTGGACTATTTTTCTGTGAAGGCCCATCAGCCATTTCGGCTTGTCTGCCCTTGAATCCTTTGGATTTTTATTTTGAGGTAAAACAACTTCTTAAAGGTGTCCTACATCTTAGGCCTCTAAGGAAACATATGCCTCTTCCTTGGGACCTTAATTTTGTTTTGGAAAAGTTGAAACAGACTACTTTTGAGCCTGCAGATTCTGCTTCTTTGCATCATTGAACCTAAAAGACTGTTTTGTTGCTGGCTTTTGCTTCTGCTTGGAGGGTTTCTGATGTCCAGTCCCTTTGTACTAATTCTCCTTTTATGCCCAAAGTAGTAAATGATTAAATGATATAATTATTGATCATGAGATGGGTAAGGTCAATCTATCACCAAATGGAATAGGTTATTATAAGTACAAAATTGGAAATTGGCTTGGTTTAAAATGTCTCGCAAGGGCTAGCCTGATACCTATGAAGAAGATGTTGCTGCTGACAGACCTTGGCCTAGAGGGAGAAGAGTGTTTATACCATATTTGACATATAATAGATTTCATGATACTGAAATAATATAGCCCTACAGCATGAACAGGGATGCCTTAGAGCAAATAGTAAAATCTTCTGCCCTCACCTGATGCCCCAGGGAAATCGTGGAGAACCTATCCCAGGGGAAACCAAGATATGTGTAGCTTTACATATACTAGCAACAGACACTTTTCAGAGACCCACAGGGGATATATTATGAATGTCACAGGCCACAGCCTCAAGAATATTACACCAATTTCTCATTGCAATGGTGCAACATGTAGGGGAGCATATCTGCTTTCCACTTACCCCACAGGAGAAAGCTATCATCATGCAACATTTCTATGCCATAGCACATTTCTCTGAGGTTCTGGGGGCTATGGACTGCAACAAATTACAATAAAAGCCCCACCTTATGAACAGGAAGGAGGTACTTCAACAGAATAGTCTATCACTGTATCAACAGTCAGGTGGTCTGTAATGTTCAAGAGATCATCTATAATATGTGTTCAGGTAACCCTGTCAGTTTCTATGACTTCCGCACATGGAATTCCTGTGATTTGTATCTAAGGATTTCTAGGTGCAACTTCCCACAAGGGCATCTAGGGTGGATGCAGGCAATATACTAGATCCTTGGCTCATAATATCCATGAGAAACCCACAAAACCCCACAGAGCAAGGCTACAATGATGCACATGCTCAAACTAGAAATATTACAAGGCATGTTTTTCACTTGCTCATGTCATGTTTCTGATGTCTAAATATATCAGAAGGTATCCTGCAGTATGACCCAGAGACTTGGCCAAAATATTGACAGACTGCACTATGTTATATAATAGCATTATTAGGAAACAGCTTTAACAGGGACAACAAGACCAAGGACCACAGGTGTCAGGAGCACAGGCAGGGCCAGCAAGACCAGCAGACACAGTTAAGGAGTCTGATGAAGAACTAGTAGCTGGGGATGATCCTGACAGATGGAGGTGTGTATGATATGAAATGGCCCTGGCTAAGAGGCACAGAATAGCACAGACTCACTTACTGCAACTTAATATGCTAAGCACATGCAAACAGTAATGATGATGAATACAAAATTGTCAGCCATTACTTGCCTGTGTAATCCTTGTGTTCTGTATGTATCAGACAGACTCATGTCCAGCAGAAACAACTTGTATCAGCAGCATTAACCAAGGTAAGTAATTTATTTGTAAAAAAAAGAGATAAATGGTTACCCAGGAATGTCATCACTAACTCATGAGTGATATATGCAACATAAAATTGTAAAACATAATCAATTAAACGGTATAAAAATGGCTTTTCACAGCACATGTATACAGCCTGTGTGCCAAGCCAAGCAGGCCCATGTCAAAAACAGTGTTAGGCCAAATTTTACAACTATCCACATGGGTACATGATCAAGAATACCTTCCCGTTATTAAAAAACAGAAAATATAGCATAAATACACAAGACACACATTAGGAATATGCCATGCAACAGATCAATAAAACAAATATATATTGAACGAACATATATTTGGCCTACTCAGTACTGTGCATCACTTATAAAAGTTGCTGAAGTTAGACGCCTAAATAGTGACCAGGGAAATCTCAGCATCATCTATACAAGGTGCTGAGCAAGCAGTAATTCATAATTAATAGGATTGTATTACTACAAATACTACACCAGCTACAATAAGGAGCACAGCCTAAATAACACTCAGTTGAACTTTAGCAGAATAACATAAAAGGGCAACTCAGTACAATACATTTGATGAAAACAAGCCTTTGACAAAGCAAACATTAGCTATCCACTCTGTGCATCAGGCATAGGAACCCTAAGTTACAGCCTACCTTGACCTGGCAAAGGCCTTTGACACGATACCCCACTCAGGCATCATAGAAAAACTCACCAGTTTAAATGTAAACCCATACGTCACAAGATGGGTTGCAAACTGGCTAAGTGACAGAACCCACAGGGTTAGAGTTGCTGGCGCCATGTCAGATTCCAAGCCTGTCACAAGCGGTGTCCCACAGGGCTCGGTCCTGGGTCCACTCTTGTTCAGCATCTACTTTTCGGAAGTACAGGCAAGCACAGGAGGATTATGGCTGACAAAGTTTGCAGATGACTGCAAACTGGGCGCCATAGTTGAAAACACATCAGACACAGATATCCTTCAGAAGGGTCTCATAGAAACGGATAACTGGTGCCAAAGCCATGGCCTAAAGTTAAACGCTAAAAAATGCATAGTCATACCTTTTGGGAAAAATAAGGTTACCCCTAGCT
The DNA here is from genome assembly GCF_019279795.1 of Protopterus annectens. Lineage (NCBI taxonomy): Eukaryota > Metazoa > Chordata > Ceratodontiformes > Protopteridae > Protopterus > Protopterus annectens. The sequence continues at coordinate 998,226,705 of NC_056725.1, read as the reverse complement.
ACCATATAGGTGGCAATCCACTAAGCACAGAAGAGGTTATCAGGGATCAGGGAACCCAGGTTGATAGCAACCTCTCATTTGACACCCACGTTGCCAAAGTTGTTAGGAAGACCTTCTACATTGCCCACCTGATCATGAAGGGTTTCACATCTAGGTTAAGGGAGGTCATCATTCCCCTGTACTCATCACTCATCAGACCGATGATTGAGTACAATGCCCCATTTGGAATGTATCTGACCCGACACCTACAGCAATTGGAAAGGCCCCAAAAGTTCCTCACCAAAAGGATAAAGGGTCTCAAAAATATGTCCTATGCTGCCCGACTGAAGGAGCTCCAGCTCTACTCAGTCGCTTACTGCCTGCTCAGAGGTGACCTGTGCCTGACATACAAGGCCATGTCCAACCCGGAATTAATGAACATGCTTCACCTCAAAAATCTAAATCCATCAGATCCACAAGAGCACGAGACTTAAACCTTGACACGGTCATAAATAGGACGTGCTGGAGGGACAGATTCATCACCCAGAGACTCCCTATGCTGTGGAACAAAATCCCGGTACATGTGAGGCAGAGCACCTCGCTGGCTTTGTTCAAGAGAAATCTTGACCAATGGATGGGAGATCGCAGGTATACCCCAGGGATTACATCAGTGTCACTGCTTGACAGAGGCACAGCAAAATAATGGGCATAATATCCTTCAATAGAAAGGGGTGGCGTAAGCCACAAAAACTCTGGGCTAGGCTTATAAATGCCCTAGGGCAGATAGCCTAGTATAAACCTATGAACCTATGAAACTATGAAGAAATGTGCAAAGGGCAGTATAGTTGCACAGGTTGGGGATGTTACTGGCAGGCAAGTCTAATACCAAAGAAGTGTGTGTGTGTGTGTGTGTGTGTGTGTGTGTGTGTGTGTGTGTGTGTGTGTGTGTGTGCGTGTGTGTGTGTGTGTGTGTGTGTGTTTGGTTGAGGTAGTATGGGAAAGCTGAGTTGTACTTTGAGTGGATATGCAGGAACACGGCCAAAGCAGTTGTGCTAGCATTATGCCCTGGCATCATGGACAGTTGCAAGCCATGCATGGTAGAGTACTGAGTTCATTGCTGATACCCCCAAACATGTGAATTACCCCTACCAGGAGTTACATTGTTAGTTCCATGACCCTGGCGAGAAGTTGGGGTGCTAAATGAATATGAAAGATGTTTGTTTGATCACCTCACATCACAACTACATCCACAGCCACATAGTCTACCATGTCTGGTGTGTGGACACTTCAATCACTGATGGAACAGTGAAAGTAGTACCACTAAGGGAATGGGATCTCATACGGCCATGTTAGCTATCATCTGACAATGTAGCAGCTCTTTGGGCATGTGGATGCTGACCCTCACCCAGCAGAAATCTCATTGCAGACACTGCATGATCCACTGTGTCACTCATTTGGTTCAAGTACTCATCCACACAGTTTAGGCAGTCTCACGCATCAGAATGCACAACATGCAGTACTATGACTCTCTCCCTCTTCCAAGGCCTGGTGGAACTTGTCCATTATTTTCCACAACAGCCTGCACATACATTTAGTGACACCCACTGACACACCAAGCTCAAGGGAATGGTGGAAAGCATGCCTCCTCTAAACACCTCAACCGGTGCCCCTGTGTGGTACTTCGCCCTCAAGATGGCCAGAAGGAGAGTCTACCAGCTCTGCAACTAGAGTAACCATGCTACCCTGATCAACTGTGCTACACTCAACCTGTCCTATCTCAGATGGCTCTGTGTCATGGGGCTGCATGGTCATATTGAATGTGTCCAAACTCTGGGGGAGGGATGTGGAGCCACAGACTCACTGTCAGACTAACACTCTGCTATCAAAGATTGTGCATCTTCATCACTGTCATTATTGTCAGAGGCTGCCGAATGCCCAACATCAGGAGATAGGAGCTTCACAGTGCCCAGCGACAGGCTAACCTGTGATTATAGGAATGCAACAATATAAAAAGAGAAATATTGGAAAAACTGATCAGATATGTATGCTACATTACCCTGAATAAAGCAATATCATATGCAAATGCAATTAAAACTTTCATTAAGGTAGATTTAAAGATTAATTATATAAATGAATACAAGTAAAAAGTTATGGCCATACCATTTGGAAGTGACTATGAAACTTCAGTACCAGATGTGCCTAGACTGACAAAATGGAGATGGAAACAGGGATGTTAAGCAGTAAACAAAAGTGGACACATGAAATACAAACTTATTTATAACTCTAAAATACAATTTTATAAAGTATGCCTCTATTTTATATATATTTAGGCCACGGTGGTGCAGCGGTTAGCGCTGTTGCCTCACAGCAAGAGGTTCTCCTGTTCGATTCTCAGCTGGGGCACCTTCGGTGTGGAGTCGGCATGTCATCCCCATGGTTGAGTGATGTTAAAGACATGCAGGTAGGTGTGAGCGTGAATGGGTGTGACTTCTTTGAAGGTTGGGTGGCGGGCTGACAACTCAGCACTGTAAAAATCCACTGCCAATCATTAGTGTACCAGACTTCTGCTGTGGCAACCCCTAACCTGGAAAAGCTGAAAGACTATTTATTTTTCTCTATTTTATATATAGATAGATAGATCATTAGATAGTTAGATATATGAATAGCATACCTGAAGCATAATCAGCAGTAGACACCCTTTGGTTGTTTTCCACCTCTGCACCTACATTCAGCATGGCACTGGGCAACTCTGCTGTGTTATCTGGATCCCTTACAGTTGACAGCAACTCCTCCATCTCACTGAGAAGTGGTTCAGTAGCAAGGCTACCCCAGTAGCTCTCAATTCCCATGCTATAGCACTGGCTCTATTTTTGACCTTGGAAATCATATCTGTAGCCCAATGTCTAATGTCATTGTACATATGGTCATGGTCACTCACTGCATTCACATCATAGACCAGGTGCCAGCAGATAGAGTCACAGAAGGGCTTTCCAGCTACAAATCTCGGTAAGAGGCATGAGACATGCTGATGGAATGCCTGAACTTTGATGACATTCTCAGCATCTGAGAATGCAAGTTTAAGTGACCCGGATTTTTTAGGTTCCATATCCCTGTATGGGAGTAAATTAAAAACGTATGTATCCGACAATTCAGCAGAGGCTGTGTACTTACAAGATGATCTCCTCTGGGCAGAAAACAGATATACATTTGTGCAGGCATCATTAAAAACACCTGAATAACTGATCTATATGAACACATATATTTAACAAATAACTGTAATTCCTTCCCCACTCTAGTGATAACAGAACTTAATGTTGTTGTCTTTCGGCTTTTCCTGGTTAGGGGTCGCCACAGCGGAACTCCGGCCCGCTAATGATGGCTGTAGATTTTCACGAATGCCGAGGTGCCAGCTTGACGTTCAACCTTCAACGAAGGCACACCCATTTTCGCATGTCTTTCGAACGCCCACCCAACGACGGGGAAGACATGCAGACTCCACACAGAAGGCACTCCCAGCACTCCAGCCGAGAATCGAACGGGAGAATCTCTTGCTATGAGGCAACAATGCCACAGCTGCACTACCGCGGAAGTGATAACAGAACTTAATAAGGGCAATAAATGTGTTACTCTGGCATATATAACAGGATTATCAATGAAGCAAGTGTATGAAATGACACTTTTAAATTAAAATTTCATTCTATATTCACATACCTGTTAGCAATCATAAGGACACAAGGGCATTACAAAACATTTGTATGCAATACTAGTCAATGATAAGGTTTTAACAGCAACTATTAAACTTTACTTACAAAAAGAAATGTAGAAATTGTAGACAGCACTCAGTTATGTAATAAAAATCAAAGACCCCCCCCCTGCAAAACAATATTCTCCCCAATCCCAGCAACCAAATATAGCAAGTATTGTCCATAACAAATACATATTTGTCTTATTCAGGTAGGGACCTTCATTTACATTTAGTATAATCAATACTTTAGTTAAGGTAAAGGATTCATTAAATAAAGCTTGTAAAAATGATTGAATCCATTCCAATATGATTTAATTTTATTACATTCATAAAAAATATGAATCCAGTCTGCGTTATTTGACTTTTCACACATCCACAAAAAAACATTTGTAGTAGTACTGATCTTTTTAATTCTATCTGGATTCTACTAAGTTTTTAATGACGTGACATCCTCAGTGAAATAAAAAAAACATGTAACGTTAGATAAGGATCATTGCAATAGCAACTGCTGTACTTTCTATACTAAAGGGCTCTGGCTGAATAAGTTTACAAATGACCGCAAGCTAGGAATTGTCATTGAATCCCCAGATGACTTGGCCATCATGAAGAAGCGTTTTTCCTAAATAAATAACTGGTGTCAAAATCATGGACTGAAACTAAATGCCAAAAAATGCATTATTGTATTCTTTGGGAAGTCATCTACCCAAGGGAACTATCACATTGACAATACAATCATGACCCAGTTGTCCAGAACATGGGAACTTAAGTGGACAGTGACCTAACTTTTGACTAACATGTGCCTATTGTTGTAAGAAAGTCATTCTATACTGCACAGCTTATAAACAAAGGGATTGTGTCTACACCTGTGCAATCATTGTCCCTCTTTACTCAGCCCTCATTAGGCCAATAATTCAGTATAATGCCCCCTTTGGTATGTATCTGTCCAGACACATGTTACAACTGGAACCTTACTAAAAGGATACAAGGCCTAAACAACACGTTCTACATTGGCCGTCTCAAAGACTAGTCACTAATCTCAGTATCCTACAGACTGCTAAGAAATGACCTGTGTCTAGCATACAAAGCATCCTCTGACCCATTACTGATGGATTTACTGCACATCAGTAAGTCAAATGGCATCAGAAATACTTGGTCTAGGGATCTATACTTCTTCTGCAATATCAGTATAATGGTTTGGAGGGACAGATATTTTGCACAGGATACCTCTGCTATGGAACAGACTCACTATCCACATAAAACAAAGTTTATCCTTGTCCATGTTCAAGTGCAACTTAGATCTATGGCTGGGAAACAGAAAATGTACCCCAGAATTGCTCCCTGTACTACTAATGGACAGAGACAACTACTAAATTATATAATTCCAGTTATTCTCATGAAAGGTAATATATAATTATTACCAATTTGATGGGTAAAGCCAATCTATACATAAATGGAACAGGTTACTTGAGAACAAAAAGGGGAAACTGGCTAGTCTTAAAATGGCTTGCAACAGCAGCTAACATAGTACTTACCTATGAACACAAATGGTAAAAATGCAGATATCACTTTCAGTTTTCCAGGAAATCAATTAATAAAATCATAACTGTAAATATTTTTATAAAGAGGAAAATATACTTTGACAGGATTTGAAGTAAAGTTTGCCAAAATAATGCAATTTCAGCTCTTTAACTCCGTCAAACAGCACTATCTAATGAGGGTGAATTCGAGCAATCTTCTGTACTATGCTTACATTGTGCTTATATAGTCTAGAGTAACCCTTCTGGACATGTTGACTATATAAATCAGGTGCCAGCTTATTATCATTCCTCAGGCATTCAATCTGCTTAATGTGCTGGACAGGTAAACATGGTGTGAGATCTACATGATACCATGCACACACCATAGCAGTTCAAGAGTGAATATTCAGAATTGTGCCAAGCTAATGCCTTGCAAGTGTGACTCATTGGCATTACTGCATGACTATGTGTTTAACACTCCTGCTGCTTTGATATACATTTACTGAGGGTATGCTGGGAGAGAATAGACTTACAGCAAAACTTTTGATTACATTGACTCACTTAGGAGATAACTTTTATACCACCCTTACGAATATATGCTTAAGTTGCAACTGTGCCACTGAAGAAAAAGTGTCTGTAAGTCATATCAAGTGCATGAAACTTAAACATACAAACAGAAAAGTTGTAAATAAATGCAAACTATAATTAATAATGTTATACATTCATCCAATGTAAGTAATGTTTACAAATAAAACAGAAGAACATACTCTTGTATTATATACATCTGTTTGCACTGTGACATGCTTCAGTACCTTAACTGGTACAAATATCCCATTCGCCCAGACTTCTATTGTGAAACAACAAAGGACAAGTAGGAGAGCATGGGTATATACTGTATATTATCCCATCTATGGAACAGGCTTCCCAGCCATGTGAAGCAAAGTTCTTCCCTAACTCAATTCAAGTGCAAATTGGACAGCTGGATGGAAAAACGGAAATTCATCCCTGGCTTGGCACCTATGTCTGTAATGCAAACAGGTAACGTGTAAATTATTCATCTCCCAGGCCCATGCTTACACTTATCAATGGCATTAGAGCTTGTCAGAGATTAGGATGCATGGATAGGCTTAAAAAGGTGCTTGTGGCTGTTAGCCTAGTAAACACCTATGAACCTATATTGCTCCTTAAATGTAAAACATTAGAATGTCAAAGCTTGAGTATATGTCCCCTACTTTCTCTACCTCATAATATCTATGTTGATGTGGCAAACACTGTTAATCTTGTCAATGTTTCATGATGATACCAAGATTCATAGTTCAAATCTAGAGTGAGTGATGTCTATGCAAAAGTAGGATCCTTAATGTCCACACCTTAATGGTATAGGAACACAGAGTTGAGACATCATTGCATGTTTGTGGCTTCATCCTTTGTGTGATGTTTCTCATTGAGTGTCAGTGACAGCCAGCAGTCACTAGCAGTGAACAACAATTCACTTCTCAAGGCAAAAACTCAAAATTTTAATTTGGAATGCCATAAGTAGTGCAAATGAGACTGGTGCTCAGACATTATTCTGGATAGTATTAAATGCCAAAAAGACAGTGGTTATGTAATGATCTCTATGACTAAATGCTAAGATATGAGTAACAGCAGCAATAATGCATGGTTTGTTTCTGTTTTTTGATGTTTTGAAGTTAGTATTCACAGTTAAACTCATTTTTGTGTCCTAGAACCTGAACTACCGATAATAATAATACTACATTTTTATATGCATGCTGTAACAAATATGACATGAACTAACTTGTGAGGAACTAAAATTAGGAACATAATGAGTTTTGAAATATGGATACTAATCAAAAAAATTGTAAATATGCTGGAACAAGCATACATCTCAACTGTACAGATTTTCACAAGACATCCAGATTTTTGACTCATATTTTTGGTCTGTTCCTTATAAAATATGTGGATTTCAAATAAGTTAGGACTGAAGTCACTAAATAATGGCTGACATTTGAGTTTCAAACTTCCTATCCTTCAGAAAAATGCATGTAAATGCAAAACCTGCTCTTTTATCAACTTTCTACGTCCATAAAAACAATATTTATAATCTATCCCTATTTTTGGGTCTTTGTACCACCATTATTTTTTATTTGTCTAGATTTCTTCTGCTAGGAAGTATGACTGGACAAGTAATCATGAAAGTAAGACATTTCTGCAAAACAGGTGTAAATCATATTTGTATATGCTGTGTACAAAGTGACATTATTTATGGTCCTATGTGGCTCCTTCCTCAGTAGGTGTCGTTACATGAAGGCATGATGATGTGTAACAAAAATGCAGTTATCATGTGGCAAACACTGTTAAAAAAGTGAATGTTTCAGGGTAATGCTATAGATTTTGGATTTATTACTTCAAAATTTAGAAGGCCACCCCTTGAATAAATCAGCAAACAGCTTTTTCTATTTTTTGATTTTTTTTTTATCTTTTTACTTTGCATGCTGATTGGCAATGTACATTGCTGACTGTCAGTGGGCACTAGCAGTAAATGACAAGTAACATCTGAAGGCAAAATCTGAAAGACTACACTTGAAATACCATCAGTAGAACAAATGAGAGTTATACTGAGTGAAGAAAATTTACCTGTTCATAGGTAGGTACTAGGCTATCGGCCCAAGGGCCTAAGTAAGCCTAGCCAGCAAGGTTCCCTGGCTTACACCACCCAAGAAAGTTAATTTCCTGTGCCCATGTTGAGTAGAGTCACAGAAGTGATCCCCGGGGTGTATTTCCTATTTCCCATCCACTCATCAAGGTTTTTCTTGAAGAGTGCTAATGAGGAAATTTGCTTGACATAGATGGGTAGTTTGTTCCAGAGTATAGGAAGTCTCTGGGACAGGAATCTATCCCTCCAGCATGTCCTGTTTATTGTGGTGACAAGGTTTAGGTCCCTAGAGCATGTGGCATGGAGGGATTGGGATTTCTTTAGGTGTAGCATGTCCAACAGCTCTGGGTTTAACATAGCTTTATATGTTAAGCAGAGATCTCCTTGGAGTAGGCGACATGCTACAGAGTAAAGTTGGAGTTTTTTGAGATGGTCAGTGTAGGGCTTCTGTTTGAGGCCAGTAATCCTCTTTGTGAGGTACTTCAGTGGTCTTTCTAGCTGCTGCAGATGTCTTGTGAGATACATTCCAAAAGGGGCGTCTTACTCTATAATGGGTCTAATGAGTGCTGAGTAGAGGGGAACAATGACCTCTTTTTTCCTGGATGAGAACCCTTTTGTGATGAGGTGTGCCACATAGAAGGATTTCTTGACTACTTTGGTGATGTGATTATCAAAGGAGAGACTACTGTCCACCTGGGTCCCAAGGTCTCTTATCATACATTCGGCGTTAAGTAGACTGCCATTTATGTGGTAGTTCATGTTATTTAACTTTTCCTGTGGTTCAGTGTGTCAACACAGTAAGTTGTGAGTAACAGCAGAGGTAATTCAGGGTTGGAATCCAGATTACAGATGGTTTTACTGAAGGGGTCAGAATAACTATTACCACAGACTTTTTATTAGTAATGGAAGACGAAGTACAACTATCAAGTTGCAAACTGAAAGTTGCAGCACAACTCTGTATAGTGATTGCTAAATAAGTTAATGAGACTGTGATGGCCTGTCTTTACCCCTGGCCAGTAATCAAGAAGCCTCAATCAAGAAGCCTCAATCTCCACCACTGACACCAGTGAAAGATGAAGTCACTAAAAACAGGAATGGATTTACACATTATTTTAAGATCTAGCTCTCTGCATCAAGCACAATTTCCCCAGAGTACACAGGGAACATGGTCCAGACATAAACAAACTTTACAACAAAAGGAAGAAACTTTTGCAGAAAAGAGGAAAATCCCAGGATGCAAAAAACTCCCTTACCAGCCTCAGTAAGAAGCCGAGATCCCTCATAAAATCCGCCAAAGCTAGTTACAAAAATAAAATTGCCAAATATTCCAAAGACAACCACAAGGCATTCTATAGCTATGTCAAGAATCTAATTGGCAATGCTCAGATATGTTCTGAGCTACAATGGAATGGCATTAAATATTCTGATCCCAAGGGTATTGCCAATATCCTGGCAGATCAATTCAGTGCCAACTTCACCCCCCTCTCACCCCCTAAAGGACCCATATCAATACTGAAAGATTACCAAATTCCAGTAATAACGGCCACACAGGTAAAAACCGCGCTCTCCAAAGCTAAGAATGCAACATCCATGGGACCAGATGACATCCCGGGCTGTATACTACACGAACTACAAGATGAACTGGCACCTCACCTAAGTGTCATGTTTAATCATATACTCACCTCAGGCTTCATGCCCACTGAGTGGCGCACAGCTACAGTTATCCCACTCCACAAGGAGGGATCCACCTTGGATCCTGGGAACTACCGCCCCTTCAGTCTGACAAGCCTGGTCTGCAAGGCCATGGAATGTATTATCATAGAACTTATAAACAAAGACATTGGCAATCTTCAAACACTGGACCCCACCCAGTTTGGGTTCATGAAGTGCCGATCTTGTCTCCTGAACCTGACTGACTTCTTCGAATCAGTCTCCAGAGCTGTGGAAGAGGGTAAGGTGATCCACATAGCCTATCTGGACCTTGCCAAGTCCTTCGACACCATTCCCCACTCTGGAATCATAGATAAGCTTACTAAGCTGGGCATTATTTCCTACATCACTCGATGGGTTGCCAACTGGCTTACTGACAGAACCCACATTGTAAAAGTAGGTGACTCCAAATCCAGCTCCAGGCAAGTGACAAGTTGAGTACCTCAGGGTTAAATCCTGGGACCACTCTTGTTTGGCATCTACTTCTCTGAAGTACAGGCCAAAACTAAGCGACTATGGCTAACAAAGTTCACAGATGACTGCAAACTGGGAGCAATTATTGAATCCCCAAATGATGTGGATATTCTACAAAGGGCCTTACAGAAACAGATGCTTGGTGCAAGAGCCATGGGCTCAAGCTCAATGCCAAGAAATGTATAGTTATCCCCTTTGGGAAAAAAACATGTACCCGTGAATTACAACATAGGTGGCAGTACACTAAACACCAAAAGTGTGATAAAAGACTTAGGGACACAGGTGGACAGTGGTCTCACCTTCGATAACCACATCACCACAACAGTCAGGAAATCCTTCTGTGTGGCACACCTCATCACTAAGGGTTTTTCATCCAGAAAAAAGGAGGCCATTGCCCCACTGTACTCATCCCTCATTAGACCCATTATAGAATACAATGCTCCATTTGGTATGTACCTCTCAAGACTTCTGTAACAACTGGAAAGGCCACAGAAGTCCTCACTAAAAGAATCACAGGACTAAAGCAGATGCCCTATGCTGACAGTCTAAAAAAACTCCAGCTATACTCTGTCGCATATCTTCTATTCAGAGGCGATCTCTGCTTAACATACAAGGCCATGTCAAACCCAGAGCTGTTGGACATGCTACACTTAAAGAAATCCTAATCCCTCAGAGCCACAATCTCCAGGGATCTAAACCTTGTCATCACAATAAACAAAACATGCTGGAGGGATAGATTCCTGACCCAGAGACTCCCCAGACTCTGGAATAGACTGCCCATACATATCAAGCAGAGCGCTTCTTTGGCCCTCTTCAAAAGGAACCTTGACGATTGGATGGGAGATAGAAAATTCACCTGGGGATCATGTCAGTCACCCTGCTAGACAGGGGTCCAGGGAAGTAAATACTGTGGGAAGAAATAGCCAGGGAATTGTTATGGCTAGGCTTGTATAGGGCCTAGGGCTGATAGCCTAGTAACAACCTATGAACCTAAGACCTAGGACTGGACTTTCTGTCTCTCCAGATCCCAAACAAGGCTCACATTGGAACACTGTGTCCCATTTCCAAGCAGCTGACCAACCCACACCTAGATAATTGATTTTTTCACACACACACACACACACACACACACACACACACACACACACACACACACACACACACACACACACACACACACTCCTGGGAAAGGCTTTTACAGATTTACTAACTGTAGCTCTTCTGCCCAGACTATAAGGTAACTTCACTGCCACTAGTCAACCAGTCTCAGGCTTTTACAAGGGTATCCAATTATACTGAATAAAATCAATGCTAACATAAATGGTAGAGTGTAGCCAAAGCAGCCAGGCTTTTCAGAGTGGCCAAGGCATCAATAAACTAAGCACAAGTACTCTCAAGATGTTAAAAGTATTCTCTAAAAGGCCAGCCACAATGAAAGTTATAATAATATTTAATAAATAATAAAGTAGAAAACATGAGAATACTAAATATCTAAGTAAAATAAACACCAGAGTTTCAATCACAGGAGAAATAAAAATAACACAGTTGGACAGATTCAAACAGATGCAGAAAACACTACTTAAATAATCTCACTGTATTTCCTGACTGTCTAAAGGATAACTACTCCCTAGCTAACTTAAGTAATACAGCAAGACAAGAATAGAAGCTGAGATAACTACTTCCACAAGGCAAGGTGATGATCTCCTAACAGACTGAACTGAACAACTGAACTAACTCAATTGAACTGTGGTAACTGTCATAGATCTTTATATCAGGTTCCAAAGGAAACAAAACAAAACAAACTGCTGTGAGATTTCCTTCCTCTCAGTGCTGGTTATAGAATGACATCACATTTGATCACCTGGTACAATACACACTCAGAGCTTTGCTAACATATGTTGCAGTATTTGAAAACTATAGAAAATTTTCAAAAACTTCTATTCTTCCCTTCCTGAATTCTTTGTTTAAACATAAACATGTAATCTATTATAACAATACTGTTGATACACTCCCAACACAAGCATCTGTACAAATCAGTGTGACAATCAAACGGCACAAAACTCCAGCCAATCACACCAGCATACGTCACACATACACTGCCCCACTCTCCCTGGCACAGATGACAACATCTCACATCATCGCATATACTCTTTGTGAAGTGTGATAACTTATTACAGCCAAGTGCACCACCAGGCATTTCTGCAGTTACCTACTACTTTGCCTCTAGGCATCAAATACTGCTTGTTCATATTTGCATTAATAATTCTGAAACCATGCTATATACACGGTGTCAGAATATTTTACCTTGAAGCATTCATGATGGCAAACACAATTGGATTGATATTTGACCTCTGTCTAATGCAGCTAAAGAGCTATATAATATTATTTGCATGCTGTTTATGTGCATTGTAATAATTTTGGTATTTCTCCAAATATCCCAACATTTAGGTAACACAGACAGAACTGCATAATCTCATATGAAAGCTCACAGCTATATGACGACAATCCTGCTGGCAGTATTTATTTTGCTTGAATGGTTACAGCGATATCATAATCTTTTGATACATTACAATATTAATATTCACTGCCTTTATTTTGGCTTATAAAATCAAGTATAAAATATTGAACTGAATGAATGCCACTAACGTAAAGATTGATTTATTCTGAATAGTTTTCCATTTACAGTTTTCTTTTAACACTTATGGTTCCAGAGATATGACTAAGTGTTTGAATGGTAAGGTGGTCGCTAATATCATAAGGGAGTACACCTGTTTTATATGCCAGGGGATTATTATTGACCAATATCCAATCTAGGGTGCTTTGTTTGTTGCTAGGTTTATGAATTCTAGTAGGGGAGATAATGGTTTGATGGAAGCCATAAAGGTTTATGTGAGAAGTTGGCTTGGGAGAAATACAGCAAGTCCAATCAATATTAAAATCAACTAAAAGGATGGTTTCTTGTGGGAGGATGAGGAGAGCCAGCTAAGGGTATTTTCAAGAGTATTAATGTTGTTGCCTGGGGGCATATAAGAGCAAATTATGTATATGGATTTATTAGTATTAACCTGGAGCATAGAGATTAAGATTCTGGCATTGCTTGGAGAGGGAGGTTAAGTATCTATTGATGTTAGCTGTAATTCAGATTTGTAGAGTATTGCAACTCCACCACCCTTTTTGTTCAGACAATTGAGTCTGAGGATGTTGTAACCAGGAGGGATAATATCAATGTCCTTAGTTCCTGGCTTGAGCCAGGTTTCTGTTAGACATAGGATATCAAATGAATATATATATCTATCAGGGCATGGAGTTAGGTAATTTTATTATTTAAGCTGTGAATATTAAGGTGAGCTATGAGAAGAGAGCTGAGTGAACTAGTTGGAGTGACAGAGTTAGTTTGATGGATTGGATGGGTGTTAGTGAGGTAGTTATTTGAGCCTGGGTTTGGATGAATGTCACCATGTAGAAGTATGAACTGTTGAGGACTATGTAAGAATTTTAAGAGTTTGAAGAAATTTAGGTAAGATTTTCTGGTTTGGAGATATTTAATCTATGGATAAAGGAAGAAAATAGGAAGATGTGGATGTTAAGTTACTGCAGGTTTGTAAGGCTGGAGCGGAGTAAAGAGTTGTTTGCTTTAAAGTGAGTAGAGATTCAGTAAAGCTTAGAAGCTCATAGTAAGTGAGGGTATATGATACAAGGAGAGTGTTAAGGATTGTAAAGAAGAAAAATAGGTTAAAATGCTTTGGAATGTCAGATTTAGCCATAGTAAGGGGAAATACGTTAATTGAAGCAAGAAGAATGCAGGTATAAGGAAAGGGAATTGAAAGGAGTAGTTGAAGGAGAGATAGAGGAGAAAAACAGTAAATGAATATGGGCTGAAGTGATAAGTCTGTAACGAGATAGAGTGGGCTAATTGGTGGAAGAAGGAAGGAGGTGTGGCTATCCAAGTATAAGGTTATGAGTACTGGGGGTGGGTGGAATTTGGGGGTAGGGTAGGGGAGCAGAGTGAGCCTGCAGGGCAATCGGAGCGGGTAGAGCCAGGTCACAGTGAAATCTGCAATAAACAATCAAAAAAGTGGAGCTAGAGCAATGTACCAGGTAAGAATAGATATACACGCAGTAAGTAGCAACTTGCTCACAAGGAGATGAGTATGCTCTAGAGGTTAGAAAAGATATAGGGGTGAAAGTGAAAGTAAGCCACAATACAAGTGGGACAGGGTATTGAAAGTGGATATATGTTTAGATTTATTGGGAGGACAAAGCCACCTAGTGGTAAAAGAGGAAGCAACAGAAGGAAGGTTGGGTCTTCTTAAGCTAAAACAACCAGCCTAGGAAAGAAGGTGGAAGGGATAAACTATCGAGTGGGCTGCAGTGGGCTGCTGTCGCACATGCAGGAGGTATAAGTAACAGATATGGCAAGGTAACAAATATATACAACATACACTGGGTTCCTTTTTAGGAGATATCTTGACGTGGAAGCACTCAGCAGTGTTTAGGTTGCAGGCAGATGCCAGGAAGTCCTCTAAGGTTTAGCTGGGAAGTAGCCCTTGTCTAAGCAATACAGAGAGGGAGCACCCGAGGTGGCAGAACTGGGTTCCTTTTTAGGAGATATCTTGAAGTGGAAGCACTCAGTGGTGTTTATGTTGCAGGCAGATGCCAGGGAGTCCTCTAATGTTAAGCTGGGAAGTAGCCCTTGTCTAAGCAATACAAAGAGGGAGCACCCGAAGTGGCAGAACTGGGTTCCATTTTAGGAGATATCTTGAAGTGGAAGCACTCAGCGGTGTTTAGGTTGCAGGCAGATGCCAGGGAGTCCTCTAAGGTTTAGCTGGGAAGTAGCCCTTGTCTAAGCAATGCAGAGAGGAAGCACCCGAGGTGGCAGACAGGAGGCAAGATGTGCAGCCCAGGCAGCATCGATGCAGGGGGTTAGGACGGTGGACAGGAGTTTAAAAAACAACATAACAACTTAAAGCAAACACATACAAGCTTGTTATAATTAGAGCTCCAGTTATGCTGAAATTGTTACACCTCAACTTGCAAGCTAAAATGTCAGTTTTCCAGTGGCATTAACAATTACTAAACAGAAATTAGTAGCTTAGCCTTCTTTTTTTAGTTCAGCCTTCTTTTTAGTCATGAGTTCAGTTCTCAGGTGCCATCACAGACTGTAAAATGTATGTCCTAGCAACCATTATTTCCCAATTTATATCAACTTATCTATTACCAGAACTAATTATTACCAGCATTATAGAAAATGTCATGTCATATCAATGTGTCACAAGTGTATATGTATAATTATCATCCAATATTCCAAAGATATGGCAAGAGGTGAAAATATATACTTTGAGATGTAATTCAGATATCATCTTCAAAACACATTTGATGATTTCACAGTGGAATATATGTAAATACATTCAGTATCAGACATGATCAAGTCCCCACTGTCATTTTTCACACCTGCAGTGTAATTTGAAGCAATCATACCCAATTTATCTGCCAGGACACATGTGTGCTTTCTATCACATTAATGCAGTTAGCATGGTTGTCTGTCATTTAAATACAGGGTGGTACAAGCAAGATCTGAATTGAGATCTTTGCTCCATTTGGAGCCCAAAGGTGATGTCAGGAGGAGTCCAGGATCTTTCTGGCACTCCTCATAAACCACAACAGCTGTAGGCTTCAGCAGGAGGACTTTATATTGACTCAGTATAAGACTGAGGCTTGGAACAGCTTGGCCAAGACTGTTACCAGTGAAAATGGGATTCTACACACTGGTAAACAACATTGTCATCATTACATTGACATGAAGAGACAAAAGCAAGACCTCCTGTGATGATGGAAGGCATAATTTGCTACTGTAAACACCCCAGAGTTGTTTTAGTGTCCCATGATCAGCTGAAACAATGCTATGTACTGGCAAGAAATACACTTTTTCATTATTTTTTTTTTCTGTTTTCTGTTCTGTATAGCAGCTATAGAGACAGATTGAATAGGGAGGTGCATCAGGAACAAATAACATGCCTCAGAGATGCACAGGGTAAGTATGGCTCAGGCATTAATGCAAGCAAAATCATAATACATCAGAAATGTAGTTAATTTTACCGAATTTCTGGGTCTCAGTCCATATGAGCTTCAGACACACTCATCTGAGTGGGCATATCTTACCTATATATGAAGCATATAAGGCTGCTCCAATAGCTCTTGATCACTATATTAGGCAATATGTAATTCAGTTTAGTTGTGTGTGGTTTCAAAATAATATATAAAATCTATTTTCTGCAATCATTAAATAACATTAAACTTTGTGTCTTTGTAAAGGATGCCATTAATTGGAATGCAAACTGTTTGCCTAATTTCTGCAATAGCACTTAGACTGATGTCTTTTATGACACATTTATGACTTCACATTCTTATTTGGAATTGCCAAGGTTTACTATGTGTTCGTGTAAATTTGGTTATATTTTGAAATATTAAAATGACATGAAATTGATTGTATTTTATTTGTTTTCTCTTCCTCACCCCACCATATATATCTCCTTATTTTTTAATTTTTCCTCTTTTTTTGGAAATATTCCTGCTTCAGCACAACTGACCATCAGTGCAGGGAACTAGACTGGCCACCAAGGATTGGACTACCATACCACCACAGGTGGCTGTGGTGGGACCACCACAGGCAGTAAAGACATCCAGTATTTCTAGGTCCAAACCTGTCAGCATTACCTACACATCTCCTGTACTACCTGCTCCAACTCTATCATGTAGCTCCACCCAGGGGTTGGTGCAGCGGTACTCCCAGGATTACTAGTGGAGGTGGAGATTTTGTCACCCATCAGGAGATGACAGGACTGGTAGAACACATTATGGTGAGGGGGCTCAGTGTCCAAATGAGCAGAATTGAGAAAGTCCTGCTTTGAATAGACATTTTGATGCCCCATGCAGCACTGACCCAGGTATCTGTGACAGGAGACAGTAAAGACACTTCTGAGGCCGAGGTCTAGATTTTTACTGTACTCATGCTGGGCACAGATGCATCTCCAATGTCTCCTACCTATCCTCAATCATGTTGTTTCCCAACCTTTTATGTCCATCACCATCCCTGTCTGCCCCATGTCTGTCTTGTATGTCCTGTATGTCTTCACCCACTCCCTAAACTACCCTACCTACCTAACCCTTTTATTCCTAACCACTTTCCTCAATATTCCTCTCTCTAACAATAAAAAAGATGAGCACCTGTTCCACAAAACAGATTATGACCCATACATAGCTATGCACTTCACATATGGGTATGCTTGACCCACTTAATTTGGTCCAACTGACTATACCACATTATTCAGTTGTTGTAACCTACCCCTTATGTAGTGAGCATCCAAAGTCATCAAATTATGTTATAAGTATACATTTATCTTGTGAAGTAGTGGCTAGTTGTTGTGCTGTCCCACCACCCCCATCCTACACATTCCCTATAGTCTTTCTCCTTTGTTCTACTCTCTGATTGATCCCATTTCACCACTGTCCTATCAATCACTTTTCACATTTTAATCTGGTCAAAAAAGAGAATCACATACAATACATATGACCAGAGATAGCCCATAAAACAAGCTTTCCATTTTTGTCCTCAGTAGTCATGCAATGTTTGGTATCATGCACCAATAGCAAATGCCTGTAAATAGCATTTCACATCATATGGCAAAAACTGAAGATTTTCCTTTTGACCACAATATTATGGTTATTGCTGCTTAGCCCCTCTTCTTCTTCTTCTTCTTTCGGCTTTTCCCGGTTAGGGGTCGCCACAGCGGATCACCTGTCCGCTCATGATTGGCAGTGGAGTTTTTACAGTGTCGAGTTGCCAGCCCGGCACCCAACCTTCCACAGAAGGCACACACATGCACACACTCACACCTAGGGCCAATTTGGAGTGTCCAATCCACCTAGAGCATGTCTTTGGGATGTGGGAGGAAACCGGAGCACCCGGAGGAAACCCACGCGACCACAGGGAGGACATGCAGACTCCGCACAGAAGGCACCCCAGCCGAGGATCGAACCGGAGAACCTCTTGCTGTGAGGTGACAATGCTAACCACTGCACCACCGTGGCCGCCCCCGCTGCTTAGCCCCTCTGCACTGTAGAAATAAAGATAGATAGTATGATGAAGCAGTTACTCTTATCTGCTGAGTAGGCTTCAGGATGTAATATACGCATAATGGAATGTTACTGATCCAGATGTCTACATTCTCCCTTGCTTCAGACTTATGTCATTGTCCCTTCAATTGTGTGATTTCACTATGTGAAGTTTGATTTCCTGTGCAGTTTGTTTAGCAGTGAGGAAAGGGCTGTACCTGAAAGTCTGATGCATTAAAGCTATTATTTGTTCTATTTATGATATTTGTATCTGCACTGCAGTTTGGCCCGTTGCTTTATTCTTTTTTCTGTGTGTTTAGATAATTCTCAGGTCTGCAGACTGCTTTTTGCACAATGTCAGGGGTTTGAATCCACAAGTTTGTCAAGTATTATTTAGTGGGGGTGGGGTGGGGGGGTTCATATTAATACTATGTGTGCAACTGTTAGCTGCATATGTTATTACCTCACCATTATCCTGCTTATGTCTTCAGCATTGTCTCACCATCCTGGTCCTGCTTAATCCCTGTTTGTGAACATTTTATTGTACACAGCATGACAAAATTATTATGATAAGAACCCTCAGATTAGCACACCACAAAGATGGCCAAAAATGGCCCATAAGCATGTCTCTGTCCCTGTCTCCCTCTCCCTCCTTTCTGTCTCATTACTCCTTGTACTTATTACTTGTGTGACACCTGGTACTGAGCAGCAACTGCAACTGATGGTGAATGACAGTTCACAGCAGTGGCAACTGATGTTAAATGACAGTTCACAGCAGAGGTGACTGATGGTGAATGACAGTTCATAGCAGTGGTAACTGATGGTAAATGACAATTTACAGCAGTAGTAACTGATGTTAAATGACAGTTCACAGCAGAGGTGACTGATGGTGAATGACAGTTCATAGCAGTGGTAACTGATGGTAAATGACAATTTACAGTAGTAGTAACTGATGTTAAATGACAGTTCACAGCAGTGGTGATTGATGTTAAATGACAGTTCACAGCAGTGGTGACTGATGGTAAATGACAGTTCACAGCAGTAGTAACTGATGGTAAATGACAGTTCTCATCTTATGGCAAAAAACCGGTGCATTTTTGCCTTTGACCACATCAGTCTGCTGCCCCTTGTGTTACTGTGCTTAGTCTCGCTGTGCTACAGAAAGAAAGACTGATAATACTATGAGGTGACAGTATCATATATTAAACAGCCTGTAGAACTGAATGCATACCATATGGGATGTTTAAATTTTAACTACTAATATGAAGTATGCTGCACACAGACTTCCTTGTTTCATAGCTTTTCCATTGTCCTTTCAAGGGTATGTTTTTTAGGACTTGACATTTACCTTGCTTTGTGGTGTAGTCCAATAAAGATCACATATATGGATAGTGAATTCAGATTGGCAGATGACTGAATCCAGCATCAGGTGTAAAATTATGAACATTATCATTTGTCATTATATTTTTCCCTCTTAAATTATGGTTACTTTAGTTTATCCACCAGCAGTAACTTGCTCTGTTCATTATGTGTTTCAAAATCATCACAAAATTGCTCACACCTCACCAGCAATAAGTGCAAGACTTTTGGTAAAATCAAACATTTATCTGGTGAAAATGTGTATCACTAGGTACAATTTAAAATTGTTGCTCATATATATATATATATATATATATATATATATATATATATATATATATATATATGTATATATACATACACAGAAGGAGTTATCATTACATCTTTAGCATTATTGTGCATTTTCTGAAGTATTTTAAATCTGACATGTAGATGTATGCTATCATGTAGTGATTTTAGTGTTCAGTGATGTGATAGAAACAAATATGATTGCATAAGGAACACTACAACATGCCTTTAACATGTGGACAATCAATAGAGCAAATATGCAGCTGTGTTATCCATATAATGAAATCTTTAATTCAATTATCATGACACATGTAAATGATATATAAAACAGTAACACTGCACACATATGTTCTGACATGGCTCAGAATCAGAACTATCTATATATCTGCACTAAGCTGGCCATGGTGCCCAATAGACCACTGTTAATTGTTGTTCTAAGTTCAAAACCACAAAAAAATAATTGGACATGCACTAAAATGTTGCCATCAGTTGTGCAAATGAGCCTGTCAATTGTGCACTTAATGAAGTAGATTTGAAAAAAAAATTGATTAACGTCAGTGGTTTATGTTACTGGTGTATGTTTTAATGGATTCTGTAGTCAAGATATAATGAGTTCACTGTGATGCTATATACTGTAAATTATGTTTGGACTTCAACACATTATACTTGCGAATGATATACAATGGTGTAGGACCTTTGGACACATACTTCGTGAGTGGTATGAAGTAATGTCCCTTCATATGTTTGATCTGTACACCTTCTGTATACAATGCAGATCGTACACATGTTATAAAATAATCACAGTGACACACCAACTAATGAAGATTTGCATAAAACTATCCTAATCTGAACAGTTAGGAATGTCCATGAATGAAAGGCTATATAACTTATGTGAACAGTATGCCATCACCCATGTAAAATGCATTGTTGTTTAATCTGCTTGTCAAAACATATTCCTTCTCTGCAAAATATGCGATGCAAGCTATCTGCTCTGCAATATGCTGTTGATGTTATCCTTTCAAGTGTGCACTATCTCACACTTGTAATAGAATTTCTCTGGTACTTGCAATTGATGAAATGTACTGTAGACTGTGCAACTGGATAGGTAGGTTATTCAAATCCAGCAGTGATTAACGAGTGTGTGTGGGTGTCTGTGTGTGTGTGTGTGTGTGTGTGTGTGTGTGTGTGTGTGTGTGTATGTGAGTGTGTGTGTGTCTAGTCCTAGACAGAAATGACTTCACCACCAGATTACATGTGTACACTTCTACTTATGAAAATCATTTATGCTCGGAGAGGGCTCTCCCATCACTTTCTTTCTCTTTGAACACAAACAATTGTTCTGCAACACACTGCTTTAGTCATCCTTTCAAATGTGCAGTATTTTACTCTTGTAATCAGCCCTCTCCTGTTGCATGTGCAGCTGATACAGTGTACTCTAGATTGTGTAACTAGATTGGTACGTGATTCAGTTCCATCAGTTGAGTAACTTGTATGAGTGTGGCATGAGTGTGTGTATGTGTGTGTGTGTGTGTGTGTGTGTGTGTGTGTGTGTGTGTGTGTGTGTGTGTGTGTGTCTAGTGCTAGGCAGAAATGGATTTACCCACAGAACACATGTCTACTTTCACTTGAGAGAAGCATTTACAGTGGGATAGGTCTCCCCCATCAATTTTTTCCCTTTTTAACACAAAACATTTTTCTGTAACACACTGATATTGTCATTCTTTCAAGTGTGCACTATCTTGCACTGTAATTAGACTTCTCCTGTCATGCTTGCAGTTGATACAATGTGCTCTAGATTGTGTAGCAAGATAGGTAGTGGTTTAAATCCGTCAGTTACTGACTATATAACTGTGCGCATGTGTGTGTGTGTGTGTGTGTGTGTGTGTGTGTGTGTGTGTGTGTGTGTGTGTGTGTGTGTGTGTGCGCACGCGTGTGTGTGTGTGTCTAGTATGAGGTAGGAATGACTTCACTCAAGATCTAATGTGGAGCATTACTTTGGAAGAGATCTCTCTCACCATTTCCAATCTCTTTTAGCATACACATATCCTTTGCCACAAAATGGTGATGTCACCCCTTCATATGTGTTCCATCTCACATTTATAATTAAACATCTTGTGTGGCACCTGTGATTCATGCAATGTCTTCCAGCTTGTGGTCTAAGATAGTTGGGCAGTTCAAATCCAGGCATTAATTCATAGACTAAGTTGTACCAGTGTATGCATCAAACTCCATGTGGTAGAAATGCCATTGTTCACAGATATGATATACATATATAACCACAGAGGGTAGTTCCACTACTTTCTGTCCTTCTTTAGCCCAGACAACTGCTTAGATGAAGACTAATGAAACCATTTGTTGAAATGTATTTATCTCACCTTTGTAGTAAGACTACTGTGGCACTAGGACATGGGACAATATTCTCTAGCTTGTGAACATAAGTAAGCAGGAGATTGAATCTGGCATTCTCTAAATATTTTGTGTGTGTGTGTGTGTGTGTGTGTGTGTGTGTGTGTGTGTGTGTGTGTGTGTGTGTGTACTTCTACAGGCACAGAGATGACTGCATTATCAATGCTGTGTACACCCATACACATGCAAGATTTTGATACAGAAGGACAACTCACACCACTCTTTCAATCAGTTTTAAGCCACATGTATGCCTTGCAACACAGTGATGATGTCATGCCTTCATGTATGCTCTGTCTCACAGTTGCAGTAAGACTTTTCTTGTGGTGCATGCAGTCAAAACAATATCCTCTAGTTTGTCTACTTAGATAGGTATTCAAACCCGGCAGTGACTGAATAGTATGAGTGCATGTGACTCTAGTGCTAGGGATTAAATGACATCCACTACAATTCTGATGTGAAGAATTACATCTTCAGCTCCCTTTAGTCCAAATAACTGCTTTGCACCACAATGATGATGCCATGCCCTCAAATATTTTCTGACTCAAAGCTGTAGTAAGACTTTGCCTGTGGTGTGTGTCGTTAATACACAGTTTTCTAGATTGTGGGTTTTCATAGGTGGCTGTTCAAATCCAGCAAAAAACAACTTCCTGTGAGTGTAGTGATATGAGTCAGTGCTGCATCCAACATGGCAGAAAAACATCTTTCTATCCTTTTTAGATCTAACATAGGCCTTTCAAGACATTGGTGATTTCATGCCATTCAAATAGGTGTTCTGTGATCCTTGTGGTGATATTTCTTCAGTGGCACATGTGGTTAATATTGACTTCTATAGCACACATTGATTCAAATCTGGTAATGGGTATATGCAAAACAGTTTTGACAGCAAGAGTGGCTTGCTCAACAAACAGCAATATGGCTTAGTCACACTTGTGTGAATTGTAACTTGCCCTAATCCTTTTGATCCCTTAGGAGAATTTAGAGTGGGCATATGACAGTCAAAAACATTTCTTAGTTCACCCCTTATAGCATGTCCTTTCTGATCCCTGCAGATTGTAATCTTCTCTGGCAGAAACAGTTAATACATGGGTCTGTAGAGTGAGGAGCAAGATAGGCAGGGGGTTTGAATCTGGTAAGCTATTTCTGTCAGATAGATGTGACAAACAGGAGCAGCTTATTCCAAAAAGTAGGGATTATAAGGACTCAAACTCAATGTTGGGGGACCCATAACTATTCCAAAATGTGTTTTTCATGACACAGTAGGTATGCTTCTTTTAGTGTTGTCAGTGGTTGATATACATCTCTCTGTGGTCTGACTTTAAGCATATGTTCAAGTCTGGCAAGGTGTAACTCCTGAGTATGTCAGACAATGCTTACAGGCATTATTCAGTCCCTGAAAATAATTCTCTGTATTCTATGACTTAATAAAAACATTTACATATACTTTTTGTTATTGTATTCACAATAATTGGGGTTAAAGGCAATAATGACTTATTCCTCAATTCTTGATGTGTTCCATGTTGCAAAATTGTCACCAAGTTTGAGTGCATCTGTTTCGGTATTATGATAAGTTCTTGGGTTTTATGGTGGGTAGTTGATATTATTGCAGTCATTGCTGTACTTACTTATGAGCATGTACAGTATAATGATGTATGAGTTGCATGCCATTTAGCAAACAGACCATTAAGTAATCAATGTTATAAGATAGTTTTTGTCATTTGTTCTGCTTTGTCAAAACTTAACAGAATTAACCTCTGGAAGATTGCTTTTGCCAACATCCGTGCAACAGAGTTAGTAACCTACATATAGTGGATAACAATTATTACAGACCAGTGTGCAGCTGTTGTATATGAAATGTAAATTTGCAACAGTTCACTTAATAATATATGTTAATGTATTTCACCTGATTGTGATTTATGTTAGTGTACTGTTGTGCAGGTATTACTAATGCGCTCAATAAGACTCACTTTAGGGTAAAATGTGATGCCCAACATGATGCTATATTGTATTCAGAGGTTTAGCTTGATAGACTTCTGTATTGCAGAATGTACGGTGTGGCAGCTGCAGCAGGGAGGACACATGTAATATGACTGATTACACTCACACAAATGCATTATAGTCAAACAATTATAATACGATAGGTGATGCATTCTGTTGCTGATGTTTTTACTCAATATTGCAGGTGTATAATTTTGTTTGGGCTATGTCTTTTATGGGCTAACTATCTATTTGTGGACTTTCTATCACACATACAACACAAACATACATATGTCCTATGCATAGGGATATACTGACATTCTGACACACATACACACTACCCAATTGTATTGAGAGTAACTACACATGAGTTTTGCCTTGATTTATGTGCATGTTAGTATATGTCACATGACCATGCCGCTCATTTTGCAAATACATACATCTCACATCTGTTATAGTTATATAACTGTAAGCATGGTTGTAGAAAACTATTCTGTTGATATTCTGGTCAAAGTGACAGTCCTCTATATGTGTCAGGCCCTCCTGCATTGTAATACCTATATACAGTATGTATGAACAGTCACACTTTCGACCATTCACAGTATGCAGGTTGCTGGCACAAATTAATGATTCCAGAATTAACACTAGTATTGGAATTATTTTACAGGTGTGGATGATTCTTCTCAGTATGTCCCAATATTTACGTGTATGTACATTGACATTAAAACTTCATGTTTTTCCTTCATACATATAAAGCAATGAAATGGTTAAAAATGTTTAACCTGTATGTATGTTCCAACATCAGTCATGTGTATGTAAATTATTACCTTTGATTACTTTCACAGTATACAAAGCCAGTGTACCAAAGGTGTAGCTAGACATACATACTCATGTGCAAACAGTCAGTATGTATTTTTTTAGAACTGTCTGACCTACTGTTTACTATACAGTGCTATAGCAATCATGCTGTCCTAAGAAAAAGGTACATCTAAAATAGGCTTCATATGGTTACAAAAGACATTGACTGAAAATAAAGGTCCCTTTCTGAAGTGCATAAGGCAGCAGTTTGAGACCTGAGTGCATTTTTAAATGATTTTAAGTGATGGGGGTAACAGCATAAGATTTGGTACAAAATATACATTTTTGGCTACACACCTGATGTGCACTACCTACAGAATATGGAATATCCAATAATGTATCTGCTTTCTTTATAAACTGTTACCTTACCTCTCCACTTTATCTATCATTTTACATGTATCATATTTTATTCCATTTGTTACACTGCAGCTGTGTCCCTCTCACCTCCTTCTATCAACATTTCCTTTTTTATGTAAATGTGTCCCTGAGTGGACAGGATTACTTCTATAGTTATTAATAATTATATTCAGGAATATTCAGGAACTCTTCTACGGCTAATCTCCTGCTATTAAGTGAGAACCTGGCAAATTTTCAAGGCCCCATAAACCATGAGAACACTTCTGCCTATGCAGACCTGTTCATAGAAACCGTGTACAAGCATGTTAATAGCTGCATAGAGGCAGCTGTACCTACCAGGAAGAGGTACAGAACTAACTCAAAAAGCAGGTCACCCTGGTGAAATCACAAAATCAATCGGGTGTTTAACAGGAGGAAGACAATCATGGCAAAAATTAGAAGGTGCAGCACCCAGGAGGATAAAATCACTCTCATCAAACTAAACAAACAACTCAAAGGACAAATAAAGTCTACAAAGCAAATTTGAGGTAAGTTTGGCCTCCCAGGCCAAGGACAACTACAAGCATTATTTTGCTATGTCCATAACCTTAAAAGCAATACATAATTGTGTGCAGAGCTCATTGTAAATGGAGCCACCTATACAGAGCCGGAAGATATAGCAAACCTCCTGGCTGATAAATTCAGCTCCAAATTTACCCCTCTCTCCCCCTCAACCTTCACACTGGAAATATCATCAAATATAACTCCCCCTACTATCTCTAGGGAACAGGTCCTTAATGCTCTCTTTAAGACCAAGAACACTGCATCAATGGGCCCAGACAATATCCCAGGATGCCTTCTAAATAGCGTGAAACATGACCTATCAGGGCCACTGGAATTATTATTTAACTGTAGCCTCCAAACAGGCTTTGTGTCTCATGAATGGAGGAAGGCAACAATCATCTCTCTGCACAAAGGTGGGCTATCTACAGACCCTAGGAACTACAGACCCATAAGTCTCACTAGTCTTATATGTAAAACCATGGAAAGAATTATCATGGAGATGATCAGTACAGATATAGTAAACCTCCAGTCACTGGATCCAACCCAGTTTGGTTTCGTCAAGGGCATATCATGCCTACTCAACCTGATAGACTTCTTCAAGAAGGTCACCAAAGCAAGGGATGAGGGCAAAGTCTTCCACACTGCCTACCTTGACATGGGCAAGGCATTTGACACAATACCCGACTCGGGTATTGTTGACAAACTCAAGAGGTTAGGTACAAACCCATATGTCACCTGGTGGATAGCCAACTGGCTCACAGACAGGACCCAGGAAGTTAGAATTCGGTCCACCTCAACAAAGAGGCCAGTCACAAGTGGAGTCCCTCAGGGATCAGTCCTTGGACCGCTCCTTTTTGACATGTACTTCTCAGAAGTCAAGGCCAATGTCATTGGTCTCTGGCTGACTAAATTTGCAGATGATTACAAATTAGGAGCTGTCATTGAATCTCACACTGACACAAATGTTCTCCAGGAGGGGCTGACACAGACAAACAACTGATGTCAGAACTATGGACTATAACTAAATGCCAAGAAATGCATAATAGTATCCTTTGGGAAATCTTCCATCCCTGGTAAGTATCATATTGATAACACACCCCATAGAGTTGACCCAGTAGTCAGGTACTTAGGGACACACATAGATAGTAATATAGCCTTTAGTCATCACATGTCTACAGTGGTGAGGAAGTCATTCTATATTACACAGCTTATAAACAAAGGTGTGGAATCTATGTCCAAGGAAGTAATTGTTCCACTGTATTTGGCGTTCATCAGACCTATCACTGAGTGCAATGCCCCCTTTGGTATGTACCTAACTAGGCATATCCAACAATTGGAATATATACAGAAGTTCCTCATTAAAAGAATACAGGGAGCAAGAACTATGTCTTATTCAGATAGCCTGATGGCCCTATCTCTGTGTTGTGTCTCCTACAGGCTTCTGAGGAGAGATCTATGCCTGGCATACAGGGCATTGTCAGACCCCACACTGATGGACCTCCTGCATATCCACAAACCAAACAGCACCAGAATTACCTGTTCTAAAGACTTAAATCTTGCCATTGATATAAATAGGACCTGCTGGAGAGATAGGTATGTAGCTCAGAGACTATGGAACAGGCTCCCCATCCATGTGAAGCAGAGTTCCTCCCTAACCCAATTCAAGTGCAACTTGGACAATTGGATGGGAAATCAGATTGTAACCTATGTCTCTAATGGACAGAGCCAACCTGTAAATTGTTCATCTCCCAGGCCCATGCTTACACTTTTCAGGGGTATCAGAACTTGTCAGAGATTTGGGATGCATGGCTAGGTTTAAAAAGGCCATTGTGGTCATTAGCCTGGTAGACACCTATGAACCTATGAACCTAATAGTGTTGGTACTGTAATCTATTTATACATAACTGCAAGTTCCTAGTTAAGTGCACCTGCCTCTTAATTATGTACTTCAAGATGACCTTGCCTTGTAACATGCCATTCACGTGAGCTTGCTTACTGAACTTTAGCTTATTTACAACTTATTGTTTGTACTGTGTACTCAAGCCTATCTGCACCTCAACATGGGCACTAGCAGGTGTTTTGGCAATAAACATGTGATGCTTGCTATATAGGGTTGCTTAGAGGTTTGCATATGAACACTGTTTCTCATCTTGCTCAGATGAATGAACATGTAGGCTTAGAGTGACATGTACACACTTGTTAGTGAATCCCCAGGGAGGTTTCCTGATACAAATGTATGTCAACTTATCTCTTATATCACTTTTGCTGGTTTGTATCATGTTTTAAATCTTTGTTTATTATGTCCATGACTACAATGCTCATTGTCATGTGCAGATTTTGAGGAAGACTTTTGCATGATAGATACAACATGCATATTGTGACACCACCTATATTTGTGAGGCTTCCTTTGAAAGTTGTTTAATGTATATGCCAACATTTCCATTGTAACGCTTGTTGTGAGCACTGATGCATTTTTTACATGTATGTGTATTGTCCATAGTTGTGTATTGTTCTTAGCACAGAAAGCTGTTTGCCTTGGTAGCTGTCCATGAGTGTACCCCACATATCAAGTCCATATATAAGTATACAAGAGAAAGTAAAGTAATAACCAGCAGGCAAACCAGCACCGTTTAATTTCAGGTTAGCGCTTTCACCACAGAATGTGGCTTCTTCAGACCATTAACACAGACTGATGCAAACAAAACAATTAAATTTAATACTCACAAAAAACGTATATGTATATATATATATATATATATATATATATATATATATATATATATATATAGATATATATATATACATACACGTGTGTATATATCAGTGGCGGCGACTTCAAATTAAAGGGGGCTGCAGGAGACAGCTGAATGGGTGGGGCCAATGGGAGGGGGTGTGATCAACTAGAAAGGGGTGGAGCTATGCTCAAAACCACAACAACTGGAACTTTAATTAAATACACTGCCCTGGGTGAGTCCCATCAAGACAAAATGAAGTGTAGAAGAAAAAATATTTCAATGCATTGGCTACATGACAGCTTACTTAATATCTAGATGGAAACACAAAGGTTGTGAGACACAAAAAAATAAATTACTTTTTAAATACATTAATGGAATGCTAGTCAAAATCAAGTATAAAAAAAAAACAAGCAGCACCCAACTCAAACCACTTCTCATTGCACTGCAGTTCTAATTATAATTTATATTCAGCTTTATAAAATTACCAAGTAACATGCTAAAAGTAGCAGTCTCTGTGATACCCCCACTTTTAAAAATGTTTCTTATCCAAAAAAGACCTGCTGCCTGACAACAACTATCTACTTGTTTCATGGGGAAGACATGATCAAAGTAAAAAATGAGCAGCAAATAAGAAACAAGCTCAAGTTAAATTGCTTAAAGGATTACTGCACAGGTTATGGACCACACATGATAGATTGGAATTCTGTTTAGTTTATGGGTAAAGCCTGCAAAGATGACTGCAAGTCTCCAACAAATGTAACGAGCTTCTGAAAATACTGCAATCCTGTCCTTTATTACAAATGCTGTAATATGCATTTCAATACCTAAGGCTTATACGTTATCTAGTTATGTAAATATTCTCTGCATGGCAACAACAAAAAGGCTTTCAATGTTGGTAATTCTTTAACAGTATGCTTATTAAAGCTTACTTGCATCTTACAATCTCTGATGGTCATTAAAGCATTGCTACTTAAACACAGAGCAACAGGGCACTGTGACAGCATGCATTTTCTGAATAATAAGAAGCATAAATCAACAGTATAAAAATATGACAGAAAACCAGAACATTCTGCAAAATCAAGGACAGATGAAAAACCACTGTTGTACTTATGTCTACCTTCGATGGGGGAATACTCTGCACACTTACACTGCATAACTGCTCCTTGCCTTGCTTGGACACATCCAAAGTCACTGCATGGGGGAATGGGGTGCAACAAGTATGTCACAATTTGAAATATCTCTGGCTGACGGCGATGGCTCTGACACTCATACCTCTCAACCTCAGAGCAAGAAATCTGGATAAAGCCATACATGGAAGTGGGACACAGGCCCAAAAATAAGGACAATTTTAAAATATTGCTCTTATAAACTTAGAAAGATAATAGAATAGTAGTAGGTCTTGCATTAGTATGATTTTTCTGAAGGGTATGAAATCTGAAACGCAAATTATTTTCTAAAGTCAATCTTTAATGATTTGCCACTAATTTGCCTGACAACCACAATTTTATGAAAAACGGACCAAAAATGTGATGCAAAAATATAAAATTGCCACACAATACAGCTAGGAACCTGTCAAAGAAAGGACACCTTTTTAATATTAGTACTGTTAGCTTGAACAGCTAACAAAATAAGAGAAACTACATGCATTTCTGAAATAAAAGTAATCTATAACTCTGATCATTGACAGTTATTTATAAATGTAAACCCTCCACGTTTTCTTCCAAAATTGTCATTTTGCAGAGGGATTATAGGGGAAGAGCAACATTTTGTGCCAAAATTGGGGACAGTTGAGAGGTTTGAATATTCCTAATCCTATAAAGCAATTTATTTGCACGTACCTCTCAACATCTTAATGCAGGAAATCTGGACAAGGCCAAATATATTGGGGGAACATACAAACAGTACTAAAAATTGCTCTGATATAAACTTAAGACAGTAGACAGAATAACAGGTCTTGCTTTAGCATGTATTGTTCTGAAGGTTATGACGTCTGAAACTCAATGTCGTCATTATTTAGTGACTTCATTCCTAAATGATTTGCCAGAAAACCACAACTTTTATGAGAAACAAACCAAAAATAAAAAGCAAAAATCTATTCATTCTGAAAAAATCTGGGCAGTTGAGAGGTATAGTTCAGCCAGGGCTGTCTTTGAGTTTGCTGCTTTTCCCCCCTCACAAAATCATGGTTGAATGGAGCATCACCCTTGCAGCCATTCCAATGTCCCATTCCTTGGTTATTTCACCCCATTTACCATAAACACTGTAATGTGCATACTGCTTTACTTCTGTGATGATTTAGATTTCATTTGAAAGTTTTATTTTTGCATTTTACAGCACGGGTGGCCACAGTGGTGCAGCGGTTAGTGTTGCCACCTCAAAGCAAGAGGTCCTCCGGTTCGATCCTCGGCTGGGGTGCCTTCTGTGTGGAGTCTGCATGTCCTCCCTGTGGTCGCGTGGGTTTCCTCCAGGTGCTACGGTTTCCTCCCACATCCCAAAGACATGCTGTAGGTGGATTGGACACTCTAAATTGGCCCTAGGTGTGAGTGTGTGCATGTGTGTGCCTTCTGTGGAAGGTTGGGCACCGGACTGGCAACTCAACAATGTAAACCTTCACTGCCAATCATGAGTGGATAGGTGATACGCTGTGGTGACCCCTTACTGGGAAAAGCCAGAAGAATAAGATTTTGCATTTTACAGTACAAACACTAATAGATATTTGCTAAACAAAGCAATGCAGTCTCACAATGAAAATAGACTTAGCATTAAAACTTCTCTGCCCTTGAATCTCACATTCATTGAAACAGCATTGCAACCCACATTCAAAGAAACAACATTTTGCCAGTGGCAGATAAAGATTAACTTTGGGCTGTTTTCAAATCATAGGCCCCTTGCACATGAAACATACACGTGCTCCTTGATACACCTTCCTGATTGTATTAAATTATATTCCTTGTACAATACAGTACAGTTGTTAGAGGGTGTTTTAAATTTATTGTTTTGAACATTTTTCCAGTAAACAATGAAACAAAATGCATGCACTAATAATGACAAAACTGCCCAATTCAGAACATTTCCATCATAAAAGTCTACTCAAACTTCTACAGTCCACCAGTATCAGTAAATATGCACAATCTCTAAAGAGGTAAACGTCATCTAAATAATTCCACATTAAAGAAATCTGTCATTTCTTCTGTTTCCTAATTGTGTGTTACTGAACAGTGTGCTGTGTGTCTGTCTGCTATAAGAGGGGTGGTGTTATCACTTCTTTGTTATCTGATATTTAATAGCCTAGAGGGATTCCTCTATACCTTAAGTGCTAGCCACAAAGTTTGAGACATCATTTTATGCTCAACTCCTGAGAGACTTGCTTGGCTACAAACATCTGCATTAGAAGCTGAAGTTAAGTAAAACTTGCAGTAGTGTATTTTAGTCTTCTGTTAAGTACAAACTTGCAGTTTTAAAAGTATTGTGTTTTCATTTTTTCTGTTTCCTAATTGTGTGTTTCTGAACAGTGTGCTGTGTGTCTCTCTGCAGTTAGTTCTCCACCCTCCCTCCCTGTTCCTGTGTTGGTATTAGTGTTGGTGGCACTGGAATTGCCTGCCCCTCCTGTAAGTCTGTATTAGAACACTCCTCCTGGGTCCATCTCATTTGCTCACTTAACCAAGTACAGTGAGATCATATTCTGAGTCTAGTGTTCACTCTACTTAATACAGAGAGAAGATTTGAGAAGGCCAGCCCACTTAGGTTCTTCCTTCCTCTCTCCTTGCACTTAAAAAAGTTGCACTTTATTCATCTGCTTTTACTGTATTTGTGTTTCCTCCTAATTTATTTTGCTTTTCTTAAAAGTACTCAATTTTATTTATTCTGCTGCATTTATTACTGTTTGGTAGTAGCCTGATTAAATTGGAACTGTTATTCTAAGTCTTTTAGTTTAAGCACTTGGGCTTCATACAGGCTGTTTTACATTAAGAAGGTTTGTGGTCTGCACTGTTGCGGCAGGACAGGTAGCTTAAATTCTTCTAAGCTGGGAATTGCTGATTGAAGGCCCAGTATCTGCTATTCTAAAAGTGTATTTGCTCTGGCTTAAGCACTTAGGATTCAGGCCAGTTATTCTACATTAAGAAGGTTTGTGGTCTGCACTCTTTGGGAGGAGAGGCTGGAATCTGCCCTTCTGAGCTGGGAATTTCTGGTCACAGGCATATTGTGCCTGCTTATTTGAACTGTTTCTTTCTGTAATTGGTGCACCTTGTTGCTGTAGCATAGACCAGATTCAGGCATGCTGACTCTAGCTTCATTTGTATAACTTGAGCACTGATCCAGGCCATCTTTTTTTGGAGAAGGTTCCCCTGCACCCTGATAGCAGGAGTGTGCAGTTAGAACTTGTCTGATTGAAGACTGCTGGAACAGGTCTCAGTTTTGAGCTTTTTTTCTGGTTAATTGGGTAACTTGTTTAAATCAGTTTGTTCATTTTCTATTGTTATATATATATATATATATATATATATATATATATATATATATATATATATATATATATATATATATATATAAATTGCACTTTATTCATCTGCTTTTACTGTATTTATGTTTCTTCCTACTTTATTACTAGGGGTATTGACTACAACTCTGATCTGCAATATATAACAATAAGTATCCTTTTCTGTGCATTTAAAGTGTTTTTTGAGTGTAGCTGCTTTATTATCTGAAAAAAAACAAAAAAAAAAAACAAAAAAAAATATATATGTACTTGTTTCCCACCTTTCTAAGCTAGTATAGTACAGTTTTCAGGTTAGTGCTGAATTCAGGGCTGTCTTACAAATCTCTGTGTTTGCCCATACCTTACTTGGATAGAAGGAAGTTTCTCTGTTCACCTGTGAGAGACAGGAGCTCTGAGCAGCCTATCTGTCCCTAGAGGAGTGGTTTCAGCACAGTAATCAGTAGTTTATTGGCCATTTTGGGCTAATTTATATCTCTTTCATTTCTCTGCTAAAAATACCATATCTGCCCGGTTTTGCGCACCAGGCAGCACCGGTTAGCTAGAGTAAAACTATTCCCGGCTCCACAAAGTGTCATCTTCAAATTTTACCTTGGCACTAGACACACTTTCAACTTAAGCACTAAAGCCATTCATTTCTCAGCTAGACACTTGCTCAAAACTTATAGCAAGCACTTATAAACCCTAACACTAGACCCTCCTGTACTGTACAGAAGGACAAGGCTCTCTGTTTGACCTTACCAGCCATCCAGTAAAACAGTTCACTGTACCAGTCCAGGCATGTCCAAAGGGCAGTTTCAGGTGTACTCTCCAGTCCAACTGGTGAATCTGGGCATTTTGAGGCAATGTTACAACTGCCTCATGTACACAGACAACCCCCTCCTCCTACCATCAAACACTAATACATGCGAGAGATGCACTTATACAACCAAACTGGAGGCTAAGCTTTTTCAAACCAAGACTGGATCAGATAGTCAAGAGGAGAAGGGAAATACCTGCATCACACCACCGGTCTCACATAGACCCATTAAACCAGCACCGGCAAAAAACACACATAAATACATGAAAACATACTCAGAGGCTCTAAATAAAAATCTGCAAAACCAACAGAGACCTCCAAAGCAAACATCCCAGCAACCTTCACCCCCCAACACAAACCAGGAATAACATACTTCACAAAACCAGTGTGCCATGCAATCACAGACCTTAAGGCTAAATAACATGCCCAACATACTAGTAATAGGTGACTCTATAGTCAGGCACACTGACGTCCCACTCATTAGGCTGAACAAGGAGAAGGTTACTGTTAGCTGCCTGTTGGGTACCAGGATCCACCACATAACACAAGCACTCAGGTCACTCCAGAACAAGTACAAATATGACTCTGTCATTGTCCATGTTGGTGTGAATGACCTGAGCCATACCTCCCTGGACTACATGAAAACAAACATGGAAGAGCTCTGTGATCATGTAGCCCAGACCGGTATGACCCTGATCCTGAGTATCATCCTGCCCTCAAGAAGAATGATACCATGGTATAAAGAAAATTTCAACAAATGGCTAAGTTTCTGGTGTCATTCAAAGGGGATCCAGTGTCTGTCCGCCTGGGATGACATGCTCGACAAGCCACGCTGCTTCTCTAGAGAGAGCTTGCACCTGTCACCCTTAAGCTTTCGAATACTGGCCAAGGCTCTTGCCATGCCCATAGTGCCTTTTTTAGGCAAGGCTCAAAGACAAACGCATGGGAATCAATAGCACAAGTAACAAAAAACTGAGGGTAATGTTACACAATGCCAGAAGTCTAAACCTCAAAATGCATGCACTCAAGGCACTCCTCAGTATGGAGAAAATCGATATATGTGCAGTAACAGAAACCTGGTTTAAGGCTCCAAAGAGCACCCCAGCACTACCAGGCTGCAACTCATACCATACATTTCAGCCACAGAACCCAAACCGAAATACAAAAGGCGGGGGCATATCCATATTCATCAAGGATACCCACACCTCCAGGTTAGTGGCACAGCACGATGCTTCAGAGATCATCCACATGCAACTAACAATGGGCAAAACTGCAATTCAAATTGTAGCTTGCTACAGATCATCCACCATGTCCCAGGACTCCCATTCCGCATTTCTGGAAACACTGGGAAAAATAAAGGTACTACCAAACACCCTAATATTGGGTGATTTCAATTACCCAAACATTAAATGGGAGAACTACTCAAGTACTAACTCCCTTGCCCAACATTTCCTAGAATTTATAAACTCAAACACCCTGGTTCAACTGGTCAACACTTCCACCAGAGGTGACAACATATTGAACCTGGTCATCACTAACATGGGTGACTGGTGTTCCATACCAGAGGTCAACCCCTCCCTGGTTAGATCTGACCATAAACAAATCACTCTGGATATCCACATTCCGCCCCCCCCCCCCCCGGACAAGAAAATCACTGTGAAAATCTTTTCAAAAGCAAACTTCACGTTACTTAAGACTGAGGAGGAAAGTTTCAAAGCCCCTATGCTGAAGGATGATGCTGTCCAAGCTGCAAAATCCTTTACTAATGCATTCTACGGGCACCTACAAGAATGCATGGATCGTGCCATCGCAAGCAAAACCAAGACTCACTACTCCAAGAAAAGGAAACCAGTCTGGTGGACTCCTGCCATAAACAAGCTATACAATAGAAGGAGGAAACTAGTACAGAAAGTAGTAAAATTCCAAGAAGGGAAGACATCCCTGATCAGTATCAGCGAGAAACTATGATCCCTCATAAAATCATCCAAGGCGAGCTTTGAAAGAAAAATTGCCAAGGACTCCAAAGATAAACACAACGCATTCTTTAGCTATGTCAAGAATCTAAATGGCAATGCTCAGATCTGCTCGGAGTTAGTGCAGAATGGCACAAAACACACTAAACCGACCGATATCGACAACATCCTGGCAGACAGGTTCAGCACAAACTTCATCCCCCTCTCACCCCCAAAAGGGTCCATAACCATACCAGAAGAATGTACAGTCCCTGAAATCATAGACACCCAGGTTAAAAAGGCCCTCTCCAAAGCCAAAAACACAGCATCAATGGGACTGGATGGTAACCCAGGCTGAGTCCTACACGAGCTCAAAGATTAACTAAACCCTCACCTAAACACACTGTTCAAACTCAGCCTCTCCACAGGCTATGTACCCATGGAGTGGCACACAGCAACGGTTATTCTGCTCCACAAAGGTGGAACCACAACAGATCCCGGGAACTATCGCCCTATAAGCCTGACTAGCTTGGTCTGCAAGGCTATGGAGCACATCATCATGGAACTCATTAACAGAGACATTGGGAACCTCCAAACACTGGACCCTACCCAGTTTGGCTTTGTTAAGGGCAGATCATGCCTCCTAAACCTGGTGGACTTCTTTGAGACAGTTACTAAGGCTACAGATGTATATGTATATATATATATATATATATATATATATATATATATATATATATATATATATATACATACACGTGTGTATATATCAGTGGCGGCGACTTCAAATTAAAGGGGGCTGCAGGAGACAGCTGAATGGGTGGGGCCAATGGGAGGGGGTGTGATCAACTAGAAAGGGGTGGAGCTATGCTCAAAACCACAACAACTGGAACTTTAATTAAATACGCTGCCCATTTGCAGATGAGGGAAAGGTGGTACACATATCCTACCTAGACATTGCTAAGGCCTTCAACACCATTCCCAATTCTGGTATTATTGACAAGCTCACCAGCCTGAACATAAACCCCTACGTCACAAGATGGGTTGCCAACTGGCTCATGGACAGAACCCACATGGTGAGAGTTGTGGGAGCTAGGTCTGACTCTAAACCAATTACAAGTGGCATTCCCCAGGGCTCAGTCCTAGAACCCCTCCTGTTTGGCATATACTTCTCAGAGGTACAGGCAAGCACAGGAGGACTATGGCTGACCAAGTTCACAGACGACTGCAAACTAGGTGCTATAATTGACTCTCTGGCTGACACTGACATCCTCCAAAAGGGTCTCACTGAGACGGATACCTGGTGTCAAAATCATGGCCTCAAGCTAAATGCCAAAAAGTGCATAGTCATCCCCTTTGGAAAAAACAAAGTACCCACAAACTACCACATAAGTGGTAGTCCCCTAAATCTGGAAGACGTAATAAGGGATCTGGGACCCAAGTACATAGTAATCTCACCTTTGATAATCACATTGCCAAAGTGGCTAGAAATCCCTTCAACATGGCCCACCTAATCACAAAAGGGTTCGCATCCAGATCAAAAGAGGTCATTGTGTCCCTCTACTCATCACTCATCAGACCCATCATAGAGTACAATGCCCCATTTGGGATGTACCTTACAAGACACCTGCAACAGCTGGAAAGACCACAGAAGTACCTCACCAAGAAGATCACTGGCCTCAAACAGATGCCCTATGCAGGTCGACTGAAGAAACTCCAGCTGTACTCGGTTGCATACCGCCTACTCAGAGGTGATCTCTGCCTGACATACAAGGCCATGTCCAACCCAGAATTGATGGACATGCTCCAATTAAAGAAAACCTTATCCCCTTGAGCCACATGGTCTAAGGATCTAAACCTCACCACAACAATAAATAGGACGTGCTGGAGGGATAGATTCCTGTCCCAGAGATTTCCCATGCTTTGGAACAAGATCCCAATCTACTTTAGGCAGAGCTCCTCACTAACACTCTTCAAAAGAAACCTTGACAAGTGGATGGGAAACAGAAAATTTACCCTGGGGATAACTTCAGTGGCTCTGCTGGACAGATGCACATGGAACTAATCTAAGGGGGCGTGAAAGCCAACATATTCTGGCTAGGCTTATAAAGGATTTCAGGAGGATAGCCTAGTACCTACCTATGAACCTATGAACTAATGAAGAGGTTGCTGCTAGCAAAGAGCTTTATATTTTATTGTTTCATCTACAAATAAAGTGCCTGTTGCCCTTGAGGAATACATTGCCTATGTTACATTAAAAAATGATAAGCTAGTAATATTGCAATAGGGAGTGGATGGCAAACTGATAACAGGTTTATAGTTACTAGATATCTTCACCAAAAAGGACTGCAGCATCCACCCCTCTTTACAACACAGTACAGTTTCAGCAATGCATCTATCTACTGTGGGAGTAGAACCCATAGCTTTCTGCACCAAAAGGCAAATACACTACCTGTTGTGCTATTAACAATGCAAGCAGACTTAGCATAAGCAGTACTAAACTTTTGTTCCCCTGCAGCTCTCAGCTCCTTGTAAAATCTACTTGACACTCAGCTGTATCTCGGAACTTTGCAGCACAAGAAATCTGGAAAAAAACTAAATTTATTGGTGGGGAACAAAAGCCCAAAAACCAAAGTTGCAAGAATAAAATGCTGTGTTACCGCAATACATTTCTTTGGCAAGTCTTGAACCCAGGACCCTGTGCAAAACAGTCAGAGCAACATACCACTATGCCAAATCAGCTGTTTTGTAAAATAGAGGAAGACTGAAACTTAAATGGCTTCCATTTAGTGAATTCAGTTATCACCATAGCTTTCAACCCCTTAGCACAAAACACCCGAACAAAGCCAATAATGGAGGAATACAGTCCCAAAAATAGGGACAAATTTCAAATATCAATTTTAT
>NC_056725.1:998027842-998182842 GCF_019279795.1 Protopterus annectens | reverse complement strand
ATTACAAGCAAAAATCCTAAACCTGCTAGACTTTGTTGCATACTTGGGAGACATACATATATCCTCCCATTGTTCCCTTGTAAATTGCTTACACAATCTGTCTTCCCTATCTTTTCTAGCCTTCTCTGATTATTACAGTAATTGTGCAATATTTTATATGCCCAATAAATCAATTATCCTTTTTTCAACAGCAGTTTCTATTCTAGATTGAACTAAAAACTCTACCAGAGTTGATCTTTCATGTAGGATTATCAATTTCTATTTGCCTATACTTTGATAGCAATTGCTGGTAGAGATATCAGTTTCCAGCCTGCAGTCAAAATGTCTTCTTGGCCTCATCACATTCTATTACCTTCCCCTCTGTAGTTTTTGCTGCCAATACCTTGGCTCCTTTGCCATTTTTCTTAAGTAAATTCCAGACCCTTTTGCCTCTCTACTTCTACTTGCAGTCATCCACATTAGCAAAATTTCCCTTCTCCATTCTCATATTGGCTTAGTTTTTAGAATGCTTTCTGTTACTTTATGAATATAATATTCTGTATGGCTGTTGTTATTCTTCTTAAGAATCTGCAATCAAAATCCCATTCCCGCTTTAGTTCTTGAACCCGCCCCCTCCCATGTTTCATCATCACTCCTTTCCACTTTGAATAATAGCTTTCTGCATATGAGTATAAGCTGTGTAGCTCTAAAATATCTCTTCAAATCAGATAATCCTAAACCACCTTGTTCTTTTGGAAAGACCAACTTATTCCACTTAACCCTTCCCTTCTTATCGTCTCAGATAAATTCCTTCAACTTTTTGTTAATTATTGTCCACAGCTTCTCTTCTGGATGATACAAATATGTCTGCCCTGTATTTAAAACTGAAGGGACTGAAAGCATTTTAACTGCTTGTATCTTACTATTCATATCCATAAACAAGAGCTTCCATTTTTTGGTGGTTTGTATTGTCTTTTGTTTAGTCTCTTCCCATATATCTTTAGCTGCCATAAAAGAAGCCTTTTTTAATCCAGAATCCTAAATACTTAATTTTATTGTGTCCCCATAAATATGGGTATGACTAAATCAGTTCATGTGTGGATATATAACTTTTAGCTGTAGCCTTTGTTTTATCTTCAGTTATTGTATATCATTAAAAGACTTGAAACTACCTCAAAATGTTATACAATACTGAGATGTCCTTTTCTGGATTTCCTAGGGACAAAATAATATTGTCTGCAAATAAAGCCAACTTTTCCAAATTACCATACAAATTATATCCTTATTTTCTGAGTCTCTTATTTTCTTTGTCAAAGGCTCTAAATAGAAAGCAAATAATAAATGAGAAAGAGGACACCCTGTCTGATTCTTCTATTCAGACACAGTTTATCAGAGGGGAACCCTCATACTTTAAATCTTGCCTATAATCCCTGAAATAGCCTATTTATCCTTGCAATTGCTTCCATTGCCTTACTTATAAAAATCTAAGATTACTCTGTTGAATGCTTTCTCTGCATCAAGACCACTGACAACAACAGTATTTTTTTTTTCATTTTGCTTCCCTGTGGATCATCATTCTTCTATTGATGCTGTGAAATGTTTGCATGCCTTCTACAAAACCACATTGTTCCACATCTATCAATTTTGGCAATACCTTTGCCATTTGCCATTCTTTTAGCTAGCATAGACATAAACACTTTATAATCATGGTTTAAAATTGAAATAGGCTTACATGAAGCTGGGTCTGATGAATCTTTACCATGTTTAGGTGTTACAGACACCACAGCTTTCTTCCAAGAGGTTGGTGCTTGCCTTCATTTAAATACTGTTAAGCGAAGCCTTCCAGATCTTTATCACATTATTCCCTCCTAACTTTCAAACATTCACATGAATACCATCTGTTCTTGGAAACTTTCTTCCAGATTGATTATACCTTAGCATTTTTATATAATCTCCTCCTATCTTAACTGTTAATTGTTAGGTCCTTGTCTACCTCCAACCATGGCATACGTACTTGTTCCGTAAATATTTTCATTTGTGTTCTTTTCTGATTTCCATACTTTTCTGCTATATATGCATTTTTATAAAATGTCCAAAATACCTCTAATACCTTTACACAATTTCTGGTTATTTTTCTTGTTATAAGCGCTGTAGTCTGGCAACAAACCTTTCTACATTCTGTTGCTAAGTCATTCTGTTAAAAGTTTTTATGCTCTTGAGTTATTATCAAAAAAACAGTTGCTTAGCAGCACTCTTTTCAAAACTCACATTCCATATGCTCCCTTATTTTCTCTTTAACACTTTTTAAAATTTCTATGCTATTTTTAAACTCTATTTACATTCTATACCACTCATTAGTTATAACCCCTGAAGAAATGTATATCTCCTTAATAACTCTCAAATAATTTCCACAAACCATTCCTTAAATTCCTTTCTTTCTAACAAGTAGGTGGGAAAGTGCCAGTGTCTCATTTTTGACTTCATTGCCCTGCATTTCTATCTTAAATGCACATGCCCCTGTGAAATATAATGTATGTCTAGCCTAGTTATTGTATCTTGGGGAATAGTAAGTAAATTCTCTCAGAGTTCCTGCTACCATTTTTTTTTCAGAAATCTATTCTCTTTTGTTATACATTCCCTTCTAGATTCCCCAGATACATCTTCACTGTTGCAAATCAAATTCCATCCTCACCTATAAGTAATATTCCCTGCTAAAAACTGATTATTTCTACCCAAATTTAAGTTCCATAATAGCAGTTTTGGGTGGAATATAAATAAATGCCAGTGTAATAGTAGCCCCACACTGCCACAAATCTACCCTTATTAACTTTTTTCATCTTCTGTCATTATCGGAGGTCTTCTAGCAATTTGTATAATTAGTCCGCTTTTGCTTTGTCCCTGGTATTCTGATGAATATCCATCTGAAATCCTTTATTTATGAAATTTACAAGCCCATTTCTTTCAAATTGTGTCTTCTGCAGCATTGCTGTTTGCACTTTGCATTTCTGAATATAATTCAATACTTTTTATCTCTTTATCTATACCTGTAAGGCTATTTACATTCCAAAATAATATAAATAGCTTAGATATTATGATAAGACATTATTGTCTCCATCTATTATACATGTCAGCTTTTTGAATATATATTTCTAAATTATTTGTTACATGCACACACTAATGTTTGGCAGGTTGATCTTTTATACAGTTGTTTCTTGTCAACTCCATTTGAACCTGTGTCACATGTTCCAAGAATTTTTTTTTAATGGAAATTCTCAAACAAAAAGCTAAAAACATTTTCAGAATACCCCCGTAACCTGTTAACTTAAAATACAGAAAACTATATGGGTCTATGCCAGATGATCGACTTTTTGGAAACTCAAAAAAAAATATTGAAGAGACCATATGATCGAGCTTCTGAAAACTCAAACATCAAAAAACAATCTATCTTTTTTACATTCCTTCAGCAAACAATGCCCAGAACATTCAATATTAACTGCTTGCATCAGCAGATGTCTTCTTTTCATGGAAACATAAGAACAGAATGAATAATTGCATCAGCTGCAGATGTTTTAAATTCTACTAAAAATTTGATAAAGAAAAAAAAAAAATCCCTGGGATTCATGAAGCTTGCGCCAGGTGCAGGCATAGCGTAGGGGGTATAACGCCAAATATGGCCGGTGAGCGATTCAGGTACGATCCAATTCCATGTGCACTGCCAGCATACACCAGATCTGCACAGCTCTCAGCTCATGTATGCTAATCACCCCATGCGCAGTAGTGCAGCATGCAAATGAAGGTACATAGTGATTCATGAAGTGGTGCAGGCATAGCCTAAGCATACAGAAATGTAAACCAAAAAAAAACGGTTTACATTTTTCCAAACAGAACATCGGAGCCATGAAAGTGGACCAAACTTACGTATTACAAAGTTAACATATGCCAATGGCTAAATATACAGCCAATGGCATAAAAAAACACGCACAACACATAAAAAATCACATTTAATGTCATGGCCACACTAATGCAAAGTACAACCGCAGGGCATGTGTGCGCAAACAGGAACACAAAGAAAATATATGCAGATGTCATAAAATTGCAATGTAATACAAATCATGATTTCGCCATAATAGTCAATGGTATGCATGCTACACCACAACCAAGGTGCAAGGGTTGCTAAGGGTCTGTGACAGTGGTCGGCACAGTAACTATGAATTAGTAGTCAATGCCATGCAAATGAGGCAAGTAATACTGAATTGCAAACGTCCCACCGGCCCAAGGATGTACCATACGGTGCAGCGGTACAACACTGTGGTGTGGCCTAGAGGTATACATGACATCAGCAGTGGGATGTGCCACCGTAGCTGTAAGCACATTGGAGCATTGCTAATCTAGGTTGCCCATTGCTAAGCAAAGCCGCAGGATAGAGGTGTGGATGTAGCCATAGCTTTGCTTAGCTGAGAGCACACATGGTGACCGAAAGTTCATGTGTACGTGGATGACAACGCGCTTGAAACCTGGTAAATGGCTGTGCATGGCACACACCACAGCTGAAAAAGGAAGGTCACGGGAAGACAATAAGGAAATGCCGCAGTAGGGTAATTGGAGTACAGCTGAGTAATTAACACCTATTAACTCACATTGGGCCATTGACGGTAGCTAACAAGGTTGCTAGTAGCAACCTGCAGAACAGGAATGGGGAGGTGCCAGATTGCAAAGAAAAGAGAACTGTCACCGCAGAGCAAAGCAAACCTGAAGTAGATCGGCTATAGAATACATTTCGCAACACAATCCTGGGTTGGGAAAGTACAAAACAAGAAAACAGGCTGCTGGATGCATGCCTGACAATGGGAGGGGAATCGT
Source organism: Protopterus annectens (assembly GCF_019279795.1). Lineage (NCBI taxonomy): Eukaryota > Metazoa > Chordata > Ceratodontiformes > Protopteridae > Protopterus > Protopterus annectens. Next base: position 998,178,003 of record NC_056725.1, on the reverse strand, counting down.
TATGAAAAGTGAAGGCAAGGGCAAGAGGTGATCCGTGGAAGCTAAATGTAATTCAACACCAAAGACACCACAATAGCAGTACTTGCGGTAAAACACATAAGTAAGATACCCTGCAGCTCTGATTGTACATACACACCCTATGACATCATCAGTGTCCAAAGCACAATAGTATAAAGTGTGAAGGCACCTCACACACACTCGTGTATTCCCAAACACTGCACCATTGGTGTAAACAGATGGGGAACTTTTACAATGTACTTGTTGGGAGCTGCCATAGCTGTGATTCATCACCATGTGTTGGAGACTGAAGGTGGTGTGGAGAATGATGCTGACAACCACCTCAGGCCCTGGAGGAGGAGAAGAGTGTTCAGACCAAGGGTAACCTACCAGGGGCTAGATTATCTGGAGATAGTAGAGTGCTACAGGGTGGACAGGGACATCATACAGCAAATCATTGAGCTGTGCCAGCCATGCCTCAGATCCAGAAACAACAGAGGGAAACCCATCCCAGTGGACACAAAGTTATGTGTAAGCTTAAGAATACTAGCCACAGGTACCTTTCAAAGGCCAACTGGAGATATCATGGAGATCTCACAGGCATCAAATTCCAGGGTACTCCACCAGTTCCTGGATGCCATGTTACCACATGCCAATGAGCATATATACTTCCCCCATACTCAGGAGGAGTTGGCCAGCAATATACACCTCTTCCACCATGTGGCAGACTACCTGGGGGTACTGGGTGCAATAGACTGCACGCACATACATATCAAGTCACTACCCGGTGAGCATGGTAGGCGCTACATAAACTGCAAGGGATACCACTCCATCAACTGCCAGGTTGTGTGCAATGCCCAGGGTATTATCACGGATGTGTGTGCTGGCAGCCCTGGAAGCTACCATGACTCCCACATCTGGCATGCCTCACAGCTGTACCAGGTATTTGTCAGGGGGGACATCCCATATGACCACCTTGTGGGGGATGCTGGCTATGCACTGGAGCCGTGGATGATAACTCCCATCAGAAATGCACACACACCCATGCAAGAACGCCATAATAAGGCGCACGCACAAACCAGAATCATCATAGAGTGTGTGTTTGGGATGCTGAAATCACGGTTCCATTGCCTGGACATATCTGGTGGAGCCTTGCAGTAGTCTCCAGACATGTGTGCCCACATCTTCATAGTATGTGCCATGCTACATAATATGATCCTGCGGAAACAGCTGCAGCAGGGACATAATGGTGAAGGCCCTTACAGCCCACCGGAATTGCCATGGACATCACAGGCACAGAGGGATTCAGAACACGAACACCCTGTGCCAGCCCCAGTAGGCAGACAGAGGCGGGCCCAATATGCCCATGCCTTGGCAAAGAGGGAATGTATAGCACATACACTGACAGTGCAGGCCCCTACGGACTGACACACTTCTCCACCTGCGCACACAGTAAAATGGATGGCACACACACATGACCAACTGTAAATTGTCATGTATAGGTGGTCTACTATGTGCATCCTACATAGGCAGCCCTCAACTATTGCACACACAACAGCTATTGGTACAAGGTAAGTCAACACCTGAACAGTAAATTAAGCTAACAGCATGTGTTGATACTGTATGTATAGGTTCCTAGGTACATCGGTAGGTACATGCCTGATTGTCAGAGGCCATTCATCAGCCTAGCCAAAATGTGTCTGCTGTCGCCACCCCATTGATTAACTAACTATCCCTCTGTGAAGCAGAGCCAATTGTGGGATCCCTGGGGTGTAACCACTGTTCCCCACCCACTCTGCAAGGAATCCCTGGTGTGTTAATGAGGGGCTCCATATAATGTAATCAGGGATGTAGTTCCAAAGCATGGGGAGTACCCATGACAGGTATCTGTCACCCCAGCATTCTCCAGTTATGGTTGTGGCAAGGTGTAGCACATTACAGTGTGTGGCTCACTGTGACATGGATTCCCATAGCTGGAGCACATCCATTAAGCATCACTTGGACATACCATTAATAGGTATCATCCATATGTAAACTAACTGAGTTACACATTTGTTTGCAGTATGGAGGAACAGCCATAGTACAGTCCACATACTAAACACCATAACACTTGTACATATCCCAGATGCCCAAATGGTAAAGCCACTGACTGTCTCGTGCATGTTCCCGGTTCCACGACCTGCAAGGGCTGTTACGTAATTCCGATGTCCTGAATAAAGGATGTTGGATGCAGGTCATTAGAGCACATTTAAGCACATGTTAGCGGGTTTATGCACCGGCAAGTGCCGGTAAGCATAGTTTAACCATGACTACACAGATATGTGCAAAACAGGTCTAAGCTTTGCTGAATATCGTGCAGATCATGGGAAAAGCTGGCCAGAACCACTGAAATCTGTGTTATTCACCCTTGTACTAATAGTGCCTGCTCTGAGAGGTAAAACGACCACTGCCAGGAGTAGAACACACAACCATGTACACAATCACCTACCACTAAGCTACCTGAGATGTACCAACGGCAGGTGTGTATTGTAACAGGTTAAAACACAAAAGGGCGGAGTTTGGGAAATAGTATACACCACCATGTACCCAACGAAAGGTGTGTTCTCTCTCTCTCTCTCTCTATATATATATATATATATATATATATTTATATATATATAAAATTTAGAGATAGAAAGGGTGATAGAGAGATATATGTTGATATATATGGATGTACATATATATGCAAGTATATAGATAGGTTAACAACATGTACCCAGCCATGGAGGTACATATAAATAGGATACTACCAAATACCGAATGCTTTACATACCGACACGTGTAATCATGAGGCTTAAAGACCGAATGACCACAGTACCGGAACACTAGATCCGCGAGTACTATCATCACAATGTTAAGGGACATTTATTTAGTGCTTCTGGTGCTGCGGTCCAGGTAGGTAATTTGTTTAAGTGTGTTTCTGATTGCTGTAGTGTGTGTAAGTGTGTGTTCTGAGTGCGGTGTGTGTTTCCATGGGACTGTAATGTGTGTGTGTGTGTGTGTTTGCTTCGTGTGTCTATTCGTGCTATCTCGGAGCTAGATTATTATAGTAGGTGTGGTGTGGGGGGGTGCAGCCACCCACATGAGGTGTGTATGGGGCATGGCCACCTGGCCATACATAGTGTAGGATGGTTTGTTTGGATGTGATGGATAGCAGTGTGTCTGTGTGTGCGTGTGTGTGTTCTGTGTTTGTGTTAGTTCCGGGAGTTTGACTGTCGTGAGTTTGAGTGTTCGGTATTGTGGGGTTTGGGAGTCCGTGAGCGGTAATGTGATTGTTGGAAGTGTGTCTTCAAATATGTGCACAACATGGACCATAGCAATCACACATTCCGCCATGACCGAACGTTATGAACAAAGGATATGGAGACTATATCATAGCAATAACACACGTCTGGGTGTGGGTAATGCTGGATTTACCCATGGTTGTCTTTGTTTGGCCACTCGGGCTTCACCCTTGTGAGCAAACCACACCAACCGCGGGTAAATTCACCATTACCCACACCCAGGCACGGGTTATTGCTATAATACACTATTACAAATATGTGCTATGGACATGAGCTAAACATAGGGTTGCCGCCTGTCCCACCTTACGAGGGCCAGTCCCTCTATGTGCGGTAGTGTCCTGACCAAAATGAGTACAAATACTAATGTCCTACAATCTCAAGACGTTCTGCATGCTCCATAGTTAATGTAATGGTTGCATAAAATAGTCATCTGTAACAGGATAAGCAAGTAAACCGCTACAAGAATATAAGCTTTTATATAGGCATATATGTAAAGTTCTATACTTTGTACTGACCGTGGGTATGTGTCGGCCTCTAAAATCTGATGTGTGTCCTGCAAATGTCCCACTATGGCCATGTGAAAAGGTGGCAACCCAAGCCAAAGAGGTTCAGTCACCAACACAACTCCAATGAGTGCAAATATCTGTGACAGAAATACACGAGACAGCTTTCATGTAGCAACATTTCATAAAATACCGATGTATTTCCAAAGGGATTGAAGGACCAACATCACCTGCATACTATATAGGAACCAATTAACAATGGCTTAATGAATAAGCCTGCAATAATCATAGTATTAGTCTACTAAATGATAAGTCTTCAATTAGGGAAGTAGCCCTCACACACATATGGAATATGTATAAATGCAGTTCCTACACACCTTCATCTGCTATGTACACCCACCTACATCTCCCCCACACCCAAAACAATTGCAATACAGACTGTAATAACATCACAAACATCCACTCACTCTATGACATCTGCAGAAGTCTTAATATACCTTGTGAGGGACACACTATAATGGCCCTATGTGAAATAATTGCTGTTGTACAATGGAACAGACGCCGATGTTACAGGGTTTGTTTGCAATAATCCCGTATCAGACGGCTGATATAACAGCTACACTCACATGTAGAACTACATCCTCTAGCCATTACACACAATCCATGGGGGCTATGAAGTTAAAATATCTCTGTGTCTCTCCATATAGCTGTTGCAATTCATCACAAACAACACATCCAGGCTGTCTTCCTCGAAGGTAGGGCAAAGGGACAACGCCCAAGTGGAGTATTCAATTATACCCCACTGTTGCCACTGTTGTCATGTAATTGGCTAATGGAGTAGCTGCACAGCTGATGTGCATGTAATCATCTACTCCGGAACACCAATTGGTGGCAGGATACCACATGTTACTGGTATCTACGTACAAAAGGATGGATTGTCATAAATTCAAACCGTATGTACATACGAGAAAACCGTTAAAACAGAAAAGGAATAGGACTGATATTATCATCAACTCAGACTACTAAGAAGGTATGTAGAACACTCAGTATGTTAGTGTATGTAGTGCCTGTTCTGTATTAATGAAAGTGTACGCAATGCATATAGTGGAAAAAGGTATTATGTAGTGATGTATTGTTGAGCATAGTAACACTCGTAGAAATTGTGTGTACTGCTGTGGGCCACAAGGTAAACACCTCATACACCACAAGGGATGCTACATAAGGACTTTAAACACAACAATTCCACTCCAGCCGCTGTCAGTGGCAGGGTTTGTCCAACAAGTACGTGCCAAAACAGGGGATAGTATATGTTGATATACTGTAACAGTAGGCATATGTATGGGCGTATAACTGAGAATAACATGTCTAAGGTGGTCCTGCTGTGCAATTATGATTTACATTATGGGATATTGTTGCAAAAATGTCAAATGTACAGTATTGTAGGTAGATATGTCTAACATTTTACATAGCATTACTGTTATATTATGCAAACATCAGGTATGTCTATTGGCATGTGCAATACACAATAACAGGATACATATGACTTGTAGTCACCAGACAGTGTATCAGCATGATAGCTGATTGAAATGGAAGAGCTAGTCAATTATCCATACACAAAGGACATATAATAGCTTCATAGGTTCATAGTTAGGTACTATGCTGTCTGTCCAAGTCCATTCGTAAGCCTAACTACAGTGTTTTCACTTGCGGCACCTCCCTAGGTTAGTGTCCTGTGCCTGTGAACAGCAGAGCCATTCGTTTCCTGCACCTCTGTACAGGAGAGCCACTGCAGTGATCCCTGGCGTACATGTCTGTCTCCCTTCCACTCATCGTGGTATCTCTTGAAGAGTGCTAGTGAAGGTCCCTGCCTGATGTACATAGGAATCATGTTCCAAAGCATGGTGAGTGTCCGGGTCAGGAATGTATCCCTCCAGCACGTCCTAGTCATCGTTGCATTTAGGTACATATCCCAGAGCATGTGGCTCTCAGTGGCTTTTGCTTATGTGGAGCATATCCATCAATATTGTTTTGGACATGGGCCTTGTATGTTCAGCAGAGATCACCTCTGAGTATGCAGTATGCAAATGAGTACAGTTGGGGTTTCTGTAGTTGGGCTGCATACGTCATCCTTCACAGGTCAGTAATCCTCTTGGTGTGGTAATGTTGTGGTATTTAAAGCCGTTGCTGTTGTCTCATAAGGTACATCCCAAATGGGGTATTGTACCCTTTAATGTGTTTCATAAGTAATGAGTAGAGAGGTTCAATGGCTGCCTTTGTTCTGGCTACAAACCCATTAGAGATTAGGGTGGCCACGTAGAAGGATATCCATGCCACCTTGGCAATATGGTTATCAAAGGAGTGGGTGCTATCTACTTGGCTCCTAAGATCCCTTATTATGTCTTATGTATATAGGGGACTACCACCTATGTGATAGTCAATGGGTGATTGGTGTAATCCAAAGGGGATGTCTGTGCACCTTGTGGCATGCAGCTTGAGGCCATGTAGGGGACTACCACCTATGTGATAGTCAGCGGGTGATTGGTGTAATCCAAAGAGGATGTCTGTGCACCTTGTGGCATGCAGCTTGAGGCCATGTTATTGACACCAGGTATCTGTCCCAGTGACACCCTTATGGAGGGTGTCTGTATCAGCTGGTGAATCAATCACAGCCCTTAGTTTGCAGTCGTCTGCAAACCTATTCAGGGTAAGTCCTTCTGTGCTAGCCTGTACCTCAGAGAAGCATATACTGAACATGAGGGGCCCTATGACCAAGTACTGGGGGATGCCTATTGTAACTGATTTACAGTAGGAACTAGGGTATGCTACCCTCACTGTGTGGGTTCTGACCATGAGCCACTTTGCATAACATCTCGTGACATAGGGGTTGATGTGCAGGTGGATGTGTATGTTGACAATACCAGAATGAGGAACGGTGTTCAAAGCCTTTGAGAGGACAAGATAAGCTGTGTGGACCTCCTTACCCTCATCTACTGCCTTGGTAACTGTCTCACAGGACTCCACCAGGTTTAGGAGTGATGGTCTGGCCCTAATAAATCCAAACTGGATGGGATCAAAGGTTTGGAGGCCACCAATGTCTCTGTGAATGAGATCCATGATGATGTGCTCCATAGCCTTGCAGAACAGTCTAGTTAGGCGTATAGAGCAATAGTTCCCCTGGTCCACTGTGGCGCCACCTTTGTGGAGTGTGATAACTGTTGCTGTGCGACATTCAGGGGCCACAATGCCTGATGCAAGGCTATTAGTGAATTTGCTGCCAAAGTGGGTAGCCATTTCATTCTGAAGTTCATGTAAATCGCAGCCTGGGATGCTGTACGGTCACATGGAATCTGTGTTCCTGGCTTTAAAGAGTGCAGCTTTGAACTGCGTAGTTGTGACTGCAGGGACTCTGTATTGTTCCTTTATAGATTTGGGCCCTTTAGGGTGTGAGAGGGGTGTAAAGTTAGCACTGAACCTATCTGCCAGGATGTTGCCAATATCAGTCAGTTCTGTAATGTTCATGCCTAACTGCTGTATGTCAGAGCAGATGTGAGTATCGCCATCGAGAGTAGTGACATACCTCTAGAACGCTTTGTGGTAGTCCTTGGAATGAGTCACAGTAATGTTTACGTAGCTAGCTTTGGAGGATGTGATAAGGGATCACAGATTCCTACTGAGGCTGACCAGGGAGCTAACCCACTCATGGGATTGTACTCTACTTTGCAACAGTCTCCTCCTTCTGTTGTACATTATATCCATGGCATTGGACCACTAGAGTGGCGTCCATTTTCTGGTGGATACTTGCTTGGGATAGCATGATCCATGCAGTCGAGTAAGTGCTAATTAAGTGCAGTTGTGTATGATTCAGTGGTTGTAACTGTATTGTCATCTGCACGGGCGACATGACATTTATTACTGCTGTCATAAGAAGCCTGAAGTTGGTTTTGTAGAAGTATTGTACTGAGTTTTCCATAAAGGGTGTGGTGCCGGGATGTGGATAACAAGGGTGATTAGCATACATTCGGATCTGACCAACAAGGAGATAACCCCAGGTGTGGAACACCAGTCACACATGTTGGTAATGTTCAGGTCTAGGATATTGTTGGCCCTGGTGGTGGTATGGACAGGCTGATCCAGCCGATTGGAGGTTATGAATCCCAGAAAGTGTTGGCCTAATGTGTCGCTACATGAGTAGGTATCCCAGTTAATGGTGGGGTAGTGTCAGTCACACATCAGTAGTTTCTGTTTGAACCCTACTTTCCAGTACACCAAGAAGTGAGGACCATTAACCGTGGGGTATGGTGTGGAATCTGTAGCAAGCTACAATTTGTATAGCAGTTATGGCCACAGTTAGTTGCACTTGGATTATCTCTGATGCATTGTGCTAAGCAGCCAGCCTGGAGGTGTGTATATCCTTGGGAAATATGGACACACCTCCGCCGTGGGTGTTCTGGTCCTGGTTACATGACTGAAAGGTGGGGTCTGAGTAATAGCCTGTTAGTGCAGGGGTGCTCTCAGGAGCCTAGAAGCAGGTCCCAGTCACTGCAGAGATATCGAAGTGGTCTATTACAAGGAGTGCCTACGGTGAGTGCATTTGAGATGAAGATGTCAAGCATTGAGTTATTTGAACCATGCCTAAAACAGACACTATAGGAGCAGCAAGACCCTTAGACATTATCCGTAATCCCTGGGCCGACAGGTGCAGGCCATCTGTGCCAAAGCTTCGTGTTCTGTTGACCATGTCATTCAAAGCAGATATATACTGGATACCCTTGGAATGACACCAGAAGCATAGCCAATTGGAGAAGTGAATAATTCAGTCTTTGTACTGCGTTATCAGTCTGGACGAATGCTGAATGCTTCTCAGGGCTAGGGCGATACCTGCCTGGGTTACAAGATCGGAGAGCTATTTCATGTCCCTGTACATGTAGTCCAGGAAGTTACATCTCAGGGCATTCACACTAACATGGAGAATGACACAGTCATATTGTACCTGTTGAGGAGTGACCTGAGTGCATAGGTTATGTTGTGGATCCTGTTACCCGACAGCCCGCTGAAAGTGACTATCACCTTGTGTAGCCTGCTGAGTGGGACATCAGTGTGACTGCCTATAGAGTCACCTATGACTACTGTGTTGGGTACATTATATTGCCCTATTGGCTGTAGTTGATGGGCACACTGAGTCTGTGGGCTATAAGTAATTGGTGTTGCATTGGGTGATGGGGGCTGCCTGCATTACTGCTTTGGAGTTCTCTGTTGCCTAGACAGAGTAGTATTGAGAGGATCCGCAAATGTTGGAGTCTTACTATATGTGGCCTGTGGTGGTGGAGATCTAGTGAGACTATGTGATGAGTGTGGTGTGGTGCAAATATTTAGCATCCCCACATGATTATCAGGTTCAGTCTGGGTTGGAGAGAGCTTTACCTCCAATATGGCTACATATGTGCATCTCCCACAGGTTGTAGAGTTGTATGTTAGGAGGGGAGCATTGACTGTGTACACAAGACAATTTCTGTATTGCCTCATGATGCCCATATTTATTGTATAGACAGGCAATAACACTGGGAATTGACACTTGGACATGCCTGAATATTTAACTATTTCCCACTAGATATGTGAGGAAAGTGTGTACAACAGCTGTTTTACTCTAAGCAAGCAAGAAATGTAAGTACAAACAGTGTTTACCTGTAGGAAATGAGGAGGACTGAGTGCTATAGTAATTAGTAGCTCATGAAGTGCTTACATGTTCTGAACAAGTGCTGAGCATGAATAAGCAATACAGATAGGGTGTCGGATAACATAAACACACTGCCCCCCCAACAGGTACACAATCACATATCCATGAACACTACAGAGCCCCTGTAACCATAACTATGATGGTACAAGGTGCACTCAGGCTGCATGTGACCTGTCCACATCCCTGGTTGTATCATACACATATGGCAAAACAGTTTGCTCTACACATACACATCATGTAAAACATAGCTTCATGTCAGTCTGTGAAAACACTGAATGGTGCACAAGTTATCACAACCCACAAAGTGGAGACACCACTCATAATGGGAAGCACTGCACTATTACCCTGCTGAGTCTGGTCTGAAAGTCCATGAACCTTAATCAATGTATATGTTGCTAGCAGTACAGATGTAGATGACAGTATGGATGATTTCACACTGCATATCATACCTGTGACAGGTCATAAGACATCATCACCCATACTGTGTTCCACCTACACTCAGTATACTAGATGTACCTTTGTATGTCACAGGAGTGTTCTGCCAGTGGACCATTGACGAACCAACACTACAAAAGGTGTCTGAGTGATATGTGCATATCACACCAGTGGCAGCTACAGTAAAAAAGGGTTAATTCATTGTACTCCCCCTCATTGTAGCCCATACCACACAGACAAATGGAAGGCATCTGCGTATGTAAGTATGTGAATGGCTGTGACCTAGGAGCAATAGCTGACTCAGTGTTGTGGACAACATACAGAATGGGCTTTGTGGGTGAGGTGTGTGACATATGTGCACAATCTGACAGCTGCATATTGCATTGTCACCATTAGGTTAATAACCCTGTACCCATGAACTACCACCTAGAAAGTGGTCAACATAATGGACACTGTGTGTAAGGGATGGTGCTGTGCAGTTTACCTCCCTGAGCTAGTGACGTCACCAAGCCAGTTAGGTAGTTATAAGAGGCAATACTAGTCATGACAGGGTGCCATCCATGAGCAGGGAGATCATTGTACAGCCATACTCATCACTCAAGTGACCAATATCGGATCACATATCACCTTTAAGGGGTATTTCCCATGTTTGGATGGGTGACACCAGCCTTCACAATCCTCATCTCCACTATGTAGCATGATGCCTACCCTGCATAAAGACATGTCCAACACTGTGATGTTGGACAATGCTACACGTACATATCCTGATCTGAAATACATACGTCATGGACATCCACCTTCCTAGTACAAGGATCGCCACATGCTGGACAGATGCTTGTGCCATACACATTACATACTCCTGCCATACTATCCAACCCTGTCCAGCAAAGCTGCACATTTCACCTCTGTCAGACATGGTGTGATGACCGCATGGTAGATATATCATTAACCATCTGGATCAGTTATGTGGCACTGCTTCACCTGGCGCCAGAAACATGGCTATTGGCTACAGCTAGAAAACCTTACATCCTACGCTCATACATGGCCCAGGGCATACAGACTACTAGATGACCTTGGCCATACATGCTATAGTTGATAACCATCCCTGCAAATACCATCCGGCTAGCCATTGTCCCATGTGTATCACATGTGCAACACAGGCGATACGTGGCAGGATGTTGAACTGCTGTACAGTGCTGTGTAGATGTATATGGCAAAACACATGCATGTAAAGGCTTCCGTGTGCATGTCTGCATTGTCACAGGTCATGTCCGTTAAGGCAGTGTATGTGTTGATATGTGACATATACACAGCATCAAGGTTGACAGCATTAATTTGGACACATCCAGGCATGTGCTGATAGGTAAGAACACCAGTACAGGCAAACAGACATGCCCACATCAAGACAGCATCCATATGGAGTATGAGCAATGTAATCAGGTGACACACATATATGGTGATAATATCCAATCCCCATTGGGTGTCACGTGTGTGACACAGACATGTCAGTGGTGTCAGTGTCATGAAGATTTGCAAAGACAACTGTTCATATGTACTAAATGTAATACACATGTATGTGCAGCTGTATCTCTGTGCATCTCTGAGATACTGTGACCTGTCTCCATCATTATGTCTTCCAGATATGCCTCGAACAAGGCTCCCAGCTTATACCCGCTTGGAGGATGAGGCCCTTATACCTTACCTCAAAGACAACTATGATGTCTTGTTTAGACATATGCCACAGCATGCACAGCAGCGTGATGACCTGTGGCAGGAACTTCGCAGGAGGGTTAATGATGGGGGTGGCCATAACCGCACATACCAGCAGGTGCGCAGACACTGCATGGACCTGATCAGATGTGCGAAACTGCGTGCGGATGCAATCACCAGGGAACAAGGTGCAACAGGTGGTGGGCCACCAACCCAGCCCCCACTCACACGTACCAAGGAGCTACTGGCCAACCTGGGGACACCATCAGAACAGCATCCACAAACCTGAGCTACCATCGTGGAGGTGGGTGTCTCTCAACCACTGAGCCAGGAGTTGCCTGGTAAGCCACTACTGCACATATAACTATTATATCCCATTTAGTTGCATGTGTCACTGTACAATATGTAATGTAACATCATATGCAAGGCATGTATACACACATGCTGCATACTATAGTATGCTACTCTGTGTATGCACACATGTCCATACTCCATAGTATATCCTATTGTACTGGCGAATGTGTTAACATGTACATTGCACCCTGTAGCTGTCATACAGTCATGGATAATGATCATACTGCTGTGTCACCCCTATATAGGTACCTCTGGCATTCCGCAGAGACAGCAGGCCATTGCAGTTGAGACAGTTATAAGTATCAAGCATGTTAATGCACAGATCTATTCGCCATGTGGCCAGTTAACACATGTACACATAATGTATGTTCCGGTCACAATATACAGGTCGCATCTTTAATCCATCACACTGGCTACCCATGTACAATACTTACAAACTAAGGGAAAAACTGGCATGAAACCACAGAAACTGTCATTGCTAGATGTGTGGACAGCTGTGCATACGACGGTGGAGGTGTTGTTCAATGTAGGAATATGTACTATACATCAGAACTACACATGTGGGGTACACAAACAGTACTAGACAGTGAGCTGGAGCATGGGCAGCCCACAGGATTCATCATTGTGGAATATGCCCCTGCAATGAGTGCACACATTGTGATGTGCCATCTGACATGTCCATGACATGTAGTGGTGCGGCTGCAACATTGTCTCACTATCCCATAAAACATACCCCACATACCAAACATACAACCCTTTGTCTGCATAACCCTATGGACAGTGGAGTATCTGACATCTATGGGTGTATGTCATATGGGACAACACAGACATGTGAGATAGACAGCCATCACAACCGTTTGGACAAAACATGTTCACACATGGTCATCGAGGATGACCAGAGACATGTAGCAACACACAGTAGATGTGATGTGTTTGTGTGCACACCCTGTTGTACATTGGCTACACATGGTCCAACAATAGCCTTTGTTGAATGGTTATATTACAGATGTGGAACACTGGGCATCCTACAAGCCTGTCCACAGCTTGTGGAGGCGTCACTTAATTCGACCACATAAGATGTGTTGAACATCATGACTGTGTCACAGCATGACAGTAGTCACCTGTACAGCATCCACATACATACACAGACAACCACATCAGGCCACAGATACAGTACATTTCCCTTGCTGCTGTTGGACATCACTGTCAGCCGTGCAACTCGTGTGTGTGGAACACAAATGCAATGTGGGACATGATCATGGCTATGCACTGTGTGTGTAATCCAAACTGTATAGCAATAGAGATGCCTCATGATACCCTTTAATGGTCATGCACATCTGCTAAAAGTGCAATTTATCTGTAGGGTGTACAGACAACACTGCAATGTGACACCATTACACCACTGTACATGTGTCAGGACACCATTGTGTCAAACATGTATGCATGTCAATGCACACGTCAGCAGATTACATGTCATAATACATATTAATTTCAAGGTCATATGCCTCACATCAGCCATGTGTACTGTTAACCTGTGCTGGTCCACATGGTGTAACACAGGGATGCATGCTTACTACCATGATTGTGTGAAATGCATGGCTTCTGCTATGACACATGCTTGCTGTTGTGTGCAACCCAGGGATGTATGATAACTACCACTATTATTGTCTGAGCTGCATGCCGTCTGCTGTATCACATGCATGTTACATGCCTTTTGTCAAATCACATGCATGGTGTGTGCGTGTGTGTGTGTGTGTGTGTGTGTGTGTGTGTGTGTGTCTGTGTGTGTGTGTGTGTGTGTGTGTGTGTGTGTGTGTCTGTGTGTCTGTGTGTGTGTGTGTGTGTGTGTGTGTGTGTGTGTGTGTGTGTGTGTGTGTGTGTGTGTGTGTGTGTGTGTCTCTGTATTGTAATGTAGAGTCTTTGTTTGCCTTCACAGGTGATGTAGGTGCATTACCCTCCTGCGGTCCATCTGATGTTAGTGTCCCCACAGACTCTAGCAGTGATGATGAACATATTCTAGAGGCACAGGCAGAGTTGTCAGGGGCTGAATCTGTGCCATTGTTTGCCATTCCACCTATATCCCCCTCATCCCTGCACACAGTTCTCATGCCAACACATACCCCATCACCAGTGGCCATAGAGGAAGGGCAGTTAGCATGTGGTAGCTTGGAACAGGAATGTGTGGTGGCTACGGAAGGTGTGTATTCACACCATGGTGTCAGTCTAATGACTGGAGATGTGCCACACAGGCATGTGGCCAGTGCTGCTTGTAGGAGGACCTCTGGCTGACATGCCCCTGCAGGACAGAGCGCTGCAGCTGGTGTCACCAAATGCATGTTTCAGACTGTAATGACGGCACAGGCACGTGCTGAATGGCAGAACAGAGAAGGGCAGAGGCTTCAGAAGGCTGCTATCCGTTCTTTAAATTACAACATCCAGGCACTGGCAAATGCTCAACAGCAGATTGCTGATGTTTTGGACAGTCGATTGGGTGGCATGGTTGGAATCTTTGACCATGGCATGGCAATCTGCGAGCGTGAGCTGTCTGTGCTGGAACATCTGGTAGGAGTGAGGCATAGGGTACGTGGATGTAGGCCAGCTACATCACCTGGTGCAGGTCTATGTGAATGAGCTACCTTACATGCCCGCTCCCATAGTGGCAGTAGCAGCAGTAGTGCTGCTGGTGCTGTGCTGTCCACACCAGCAAACAGCAGGCCACATGGACGTGGCCCTGGATGGTCCCAATGGGAACACGGTTCCAGTGGACATGTGTCATTGGACAGTACCTAATCTGTACCTCTGCCTGGTAGTGCCCATGCAACCCCTGGCAGGCACAGGTCACGTGTCCATGGCAGGACACCGTGAGCTGTAAATCCTGGTCTGTAAAGTCTGGAGCTGTCAATAATACCCCTGTGTAGGCCAGACACATGGCAGAACTGTGTGCACACATACACGCACACACCATAAACATCTGTAGGGCACCGCAATACTCACATGCATAACAACCATACATGGCCAATTACATCACAGGCCCTAACCCACACACATGATGTCATCCACTGGTGCAGCCTAGGCCCCTGGCAAATATTATCACCCTGTGCATATGATGATGCCTGTGCCACATCCCTGTCATCCACACCATCAGTACAGAGACATGCTCATATGGTCTGATGCACAGGGTGAACAGAATAGGGAGATAAGTGTTGATTACAATTGTTGTGTACTGTTGACACACAGCAGTCATACCATATAGTACAGGTTTAGAATGCATTGTTTTCTGTTTACAGTATGTATCTTGGTAACAACAGTAACAGCATGTTGGTAATGATGTCCTGCTTCCCTCCTTCAGGTCTAATTGCATGTGCCGTTGAGTACCAGTGTTTGCAGTTTCCCATGTGTAAATGTGGACTACTCACAGGCATGTATGGCAATACCAGCATGGTATACGTAGCTTCAACCTCACTGTTAGAAAGGCTGACATTCCAAAGATGTCTACACATCTACTGATCCAGGAGCATGTGAGCTGTGTACTAAGCTACAGTGGCTAGAGACGTGACATCCATACCGGGTGACATCATAGGTACAGTTACATGGGGTGGGGAGTTTACATAGCGGTCTAGCTGATGACAAGGGTAGAGGCCAGTTGATAGCTTGAGGCCTCACTGTGTAACAGTAATACACATTCACATTATAGGATGAGAACACACAACTACACACACACACACACACACACACACACACACACACACACACACACACACACACACACACACACACACACACACACACACACACAGGTATTCGCACACATGTATTCAGACACAGTAACACGCCCACACTCACGAGGTCAACGACACTGTAACACACACACACACACACACACACACACACACACACACACACACACACACACACACACTTGATAGTCTTGAGATGAGGACCCCTGCTTATGTGGTAATCACCATTACAATACTGTGCACCCACATGATGCGACACAGAGAATGAACATGTACAGGTAGTCAGTAATGCCTAAGATCGATGGCATCAACAGGGTAGTAGAATGCAACACCTGGAGGGGTTAGGGGTCCTATCTGTTCACTATGGTAACATACATCCTCACTCCATGGACCAGACAGCCATACATACACACACACACACACACACACACACACACACACACACACACACACACACACACACACACACACACACACAAACACATTATGGAGTCCACAATTGAATGCACCTATGTCATGCACATACAGATAGCTCACATGTGTGTGATACACACCCCACCCCTGCCTATGTGTTGCTTTCATCACTGCAGTATGTACAAATCTCTACAACAGTGTACAGGGGTGTGTAACAATTGGGATGTATTCCTCACCATACGTGGCATATATGGACACACAAGCAAACACACATGGCAGTACTGTGAATCAAACACCTGCTATCTTATGATACGTATGACAGACATGCAGCAGTATTGCCTGCATTACAATGTGTAATGACGCTACCTTTGGCAATTGTGCTGATATATGCACACGGGAGGTATTAAGTGTTACAGGTGTCAAGTGATTTACAGTCAGTGACACCCTGACCACTGTGTAGGTTGTATGTCTTCCGCTTCAATTAACAGAAACATAGCTTAGTGTTTGCACATGTTATGGTAGGACGGCTTGTGACACACCTGTGAGCTGTCTTCAGCAAACATCCATCTGAAAAGTTGACCCAGCACTTTATGTCCACACATCCATCCATACCTGATGTACATCTTACCGTACTGTCAGTATTTCACCATATACAGTTGGCAATGATGGGGCTGCATTGCAACTGCATGTTGTAGTATGACACAGATCACCTGCAAACATCAGCTACTGCACACGCATGGTAGCTGAACGCACACCACTACATGTACATGTGTGTAGGTCCTACATTCCTGTCAGTTAGCCATGTTTATAGGCATTGCAATTGGTGGATGTGTGATGACATACATGACACATGGACTGTTGTATGATATGATAGTTGTCATGGGTAACCAGTACAGAGGGAATGTTAACTCAGTCAACATTGCTATCACACCTTATGTACTGTTAGCATTCAACAGCCATGGACCTACCTTCCATGTGCATGTGTGTAATTGCTGTAGCCACCTGTCTGCATGAAGGACAGCAACAGCTATGCGATGTACATATGTATTGTGTGTGTGTGGGGCATGTACATATCCACGGCAGGTACATGTATGTCATATCCAAACATGAGTGTGTTTACTGGTGTACAGCAACAGTCATCTGTTACAGCTGTATATGACCCAGGGCCCTTGTTATGTGTACAGCCAACCTGGTTACGAACAGTGGTATCATTGCATTGCATAACACATGATGCAATTGTGTCAGTACATGGGTAGTCTGCACAGTTGCTGTAGAGCTAGGTACAGTCCACTGGTCATGGGTCACATTGTGTTGTACTAATATGTGTTCTGCCACATGTATGCATGTGTGTTGCTGGTCCAAGGATATGGTGATGTCTGAGGGCTACATCCTAGAATGCAGCTTTTGACACTGTTTTCTGCACCTGACACATCTGTGATGGCTTTTGAGGGTATACTGGTCAGTACATGTGAGTGGCCTTCATGTACGTGGGGACACCATCACCTGAAGTGGTCCATAACAGTGTTATGGCCCACATGTCTGTATCCAAGGTATATGGTGGTAGTGCTATTGTGCACAACTGAGCCTTCAGCCAGGTGTTCCTCACTGCACAGATGTCAGTATTCCCCATTGTTGGATCTAGATTGGCAGCTGTGATTACGAATGCTAGACATCTAGCACTGTTTAGCATACACATACAATGCAGTTGTCCTCTAGGTGTCAGGGTGTTAACCTGGTCTCAAGACATTCATCTATGAATGGCAAAATATGGGCGAAGTAGCCACTCCTGGCAGGACATCACCATGGGTGGTATTAGTGTGCCAGGTTTAGATTGATACATCTAAGGTGACGGACAGCAGCAGACATTGTGTAGAAGACCAGTGTCAGATATATGTAGTGCAGCATTCATGCTAACAATGACAACTATCGACACACTGTGCCCTTCCATGTTTAGAATCAGAGTGCATACAAAACAGCCCTTTGCTACTAAGTGTGTAAGCATGCCCAGTATGACGTTGTGTAGATGGACACATAATGCATTTCAAATGGACGTATGCTACTAAGTGTGTGAGCATGCCCAGTGACACCTTGTGTCGGTTATGTGCCTCTATGTGTATGGGCATGGCCATTGTAACCCTGTATAGTGATAGTGGTCGTCCAGACAACAGATGGCCATACACCACTTCAGGATGGATTCCTACATTGAACACACTGGTTCACAGGTATGTGCATCGTAACTGCCAGCATCCATGTCAATGTCCGCATTCCTAGAAGGTCATATTGACAGTCTTGAAAGGTGTATTGTCTGTGGCGCGTCTCGTATCTATGTAGCGTTGTAATAGTGGTTCGTAGATAGGCAGTTGTCCTGATCACGCCACTGGCGTGTGTTTGTCTCCGTCTGCCTGGGGACAGTAATATGCTTTTACACTACTTACACTCCATACAATCCCTATCGGCATCTTTTCCATTGCTGATGATGTCACCCACCCAGAAGTATGCCTCTGGGAGTGCTGTGTCCCAGTAATCTCAGTAGGGCGTTCTGTAACTGCGTAATGCTAGTGTGATAAGGTAGTTAGGTCTGTGTTCTAATCCCAGCCATACCAACTGTGTGTGTGTGTGTGTGTGTGTGTGTGTGTGTGTGTGTGTGTGTGTGTGTGTGTGTGTATATATATATATATATATATATATATATGTGGACATTAGCACACATAAATCTACATGATGGAATACATGTCCCATACTGTTGAATGCCTGTGCTGGATGATCTGTACATGATTACCTCGGATGTATGGATATTTGCCATGGCTTAGTGGTAAAGCACATCATCTGTGGTGTGCAGTGTTCTGGGTTCCAGGTGTGTAGAGACCGGTTATTTTGTTGCTGGGAAGAACAAGGGACATCGAATACGGTGATAGTAAGGTGCTTTTAACCAGTTGTGTGCGGATCTGCGCGACAGTAAGCAGTGGTTATTATTTTGTAGGCTCAGTATGGGTCATGTAACTATGCATTAGAAGACAATACTATGCAAACGAGGTGGAAAATAGTGAATTCTGTGTATCCCCAGGGTGTGATGCAGATCCCAAGAGTGTATGTGTATAATAGCCACGTGCAGGACTCGAATATTGGTGAAAGCATGGGGGGGGTCAGGCATTCTGTACGTACATTGCAGCCCTGTGTCTCGGGATTGCTCCTGCCTTAGCACACCTAAGCTAGGGGTGTGTCTATACCTGCCTAGTGCAATTGGGAGGGACAACAGCAGTAGGAGAGTAGTCAAGGTGAACAAGCTGCACAAACAGGTGATAATTAGCACAATCAGCAGATTACAGGCCCAGCCCGGCCCAGAACACTAAGATAAAGTGAGCAAGCACCATACACATGGGTTTTTTCCACACTATACACCACCGGTGTATACATGCGAGAAAATTTTACGAAATAATCCAACAAAATGAGAAGGGCTGCAGCAGACAACATAGACCAACATGTGCAGGAAGCTGAGGGTGGTGAGGATGTGAATGCTGCCGAACAACCCACAGTGAGGAGACGGAGAAGAGTGTACAGACCCAGGGTAACCTACCAGGGGCTACAGGAGTTAGAGATAGTGGAGTGCTATGGGGTGGACAGAGACCTCCTACAGCAGATTGTTGAACTGTGCCGGCCACACCTGACACATCGAATAGGCCGAGGGAAACCCATCCCAGTGGATACCAAGGTATGTGTAGGCCTAGGAATACTAGCCACAGCTACCTCCCAAAGCACAACTGGGGATATCATGGGGATCTCACAGGCACCAGCATCCAGTGTATTCTACCAGTTCCTGGATGTCATGTCACCACATGCCAGTGAGCATGCACATTTCCTCAACACCCATGAGGTGTTGACCAGCAATATGCGTCTCTTCCACCAAATGGCAGACTACCCTGGGGTAGTGGGTGCTATAGCCTGCACGCACGTATGCATCAAAGCATCACCCGGTGAATGGGGTAGGGTCTGCATTAACCGCAGGGGCATCCCCTCCATCAGCTGTCAGGTTGTATGCGATGCCCAGGACATTATACTGAATGTGTGTGCTGGCTGCCCTGGAAGCTATGACGATTCTGATATATGGCATCTGACGCAGCTGTACCACACATTTGCCAATATGGACATCCCCTACGGTCACCTAGTGGGGGATGCTGGGTACTCACTGGAGCCATGGCTGATGACACCCATCAGAAATGCACACACACCTGAACAACTATGCCATAATGAGGCACACGCACAGGCAAGACATATAATTGAGTGTGTGTTTGGGATGCTCAGGTCACGGTTCCAGTGTCTGGACACATCCTGTGGAGCCTTGCAATATTCACCAGCTACATGCACCCAAATTGTTATGGTATGTGCTATGCTACACAATATGATCCTGCAGAAACAGTTGCAGCAGGAACAGCATGGGGCAGGGCTACACAGCCCCCCACCAATGCCAAGGCCTGTACAGGCACAGAGTGACTGAGAGGAGGAACTACCTGAGCCGGATCCAGTAGGCGAAAGGAGGTGTGCCCAGTATGACCTGGCCTTGGCAAAGAGGCAACGCATAGCATATGCACTGACACAGTAGTTACCCAGGGAATGTCACCCTCTCTGATGCCAAACATGACACTACCTGTGCTCAGCCATGTATAGGAAGTGCACTGTGTGCATCCAACATAGGCAGCCCTCCAGCAGCATCCTCAGGTCTGGCACACCCTCAAGGTAAGTCAATCAACCTACCAATTGGCAGTTGTATTAGCATGTGTTTTTACCTGTAGCTATGGTATGGATGTGAGCATGCAAGGGAATTTGGTGGCCGAATGTTAGGCCAGCAGACAGTACACATCCATAGTGGCACCATGACATCTGTAGCACATACCGGGATCACAATAGTAGCCATTAGTACACAGGGTGCCCTAACCCACTGCGGGTTATGGGCTGAACATCATGTGTGTCCATACAGCCCACACATGTCTCAACCAGCTGGACAGGTGTAGACCAGCACAGACAAATGCTGTACAATGACCTCTGAATATGCCCAATGGATGACCCCACCCCCCACAGACACACACAGACAGACTACAGCAGGCCAGGCAGAGACCAATATGTTGGTAATTAAAGCTAGGATCTGGAGTACACTGGTATGTCTCTAGCCAGCACATTAGGTAGGTCCGCACACTGAAATGGAGTACCTGACATACCAGTATGGTAGTAGCAAAAGTGTACAACTGTCAGCTGTGCCCCCCCTTTCAACGTACACATGTAACAGTCATGTGCGCTCCCCCCCGGTGCTGTGTAGGAATGTGGATACAGTTGGATATCCCCCCACGCTGTGCAGAAATGCAGCAACAGTCAATACTACATGACCGATGGATACCCTGCAGACACAGCATGCCACCTGTCAGTGTACAATGCAGGGGCTGGCACCAAAGTACTGACTACCTGGACATGTAACACATGCGATCCAGTTGACCATACTGGCCATGCTCAAACACATGAAGGTATGATGGTAATGTCAGTCGACAACATGCGTAACGGTCATACTGGGCATGCTCACACACTTAAACACAAGACGGCCAGGTCTGCAAACACCAGTGGTCCAGACATATCTGCCGGTACATTGCTATACTGTTGGATGACTGTGCTGTATGGTATGTGTGTGGTACTATGTCTGTATATTTGCCATGGTGTATTGGTAATTCAGATTAGCTGTGTGCGCAGGGTGTTGCTACCAACACTTGCAAAGAATGGTTCTTTGTTTGTGGCCAGAACAAGGCCATTGGATACGGAGTGAGTAAGGCACATTGCAGCAGTTGGGAGTGGTTGTGAGTGGGTTTGCACAATGTTAAGCACTGCTGACCTCTGGTTACAGCTTCTTATACTTGTTTAGACTCCACATTTCTTTAACAGTGCAATACTCGCATACTGGTAGCCAAACACGCTTACACCCACTCGCTCCCTCACTTGCACATGCACAGACATTGGTGCTTGCATTGTCACTCACGCTTGGTGGGCGTGATCCCTTGAGATGCCTATTACATCGGACTACAAGATTACAGTATCGGGTATGGCTGACCATTAGGAGATGGCATGGAGTTCGACTGTATGGAATCGGCAGCCTGTCCAGTGAGTTAATCATATTATATGCATGTTCCTCATACAATCTGCTCCCATCTGGTTGATACATGAGAACCGATACTCTGCAATGCAGACAAGTAAATGTGTTTTGGGAACCACATCCATCTGCTGGGTCATGCTAACGCATACCTATTGTAGGTTTTCCACCTTTTAAATTGGCCGAAGTGAGACTTTTGGATTAACACCTGTCCCACTTTGCGTGGGGCAGTCCCTCATTAGGCATATGTGTCATGCAAGAATAATCTAGGCATAGCAAATGTCCTGATTACAGGACAATATTATATTCTACGTTTCTCTAATAGTTGCATGTAACAGTTATTGTATAAATGACACTTCTATATGTTATGTGAAGTAGCATAAGCAACTTGACTGCTGCTAGACTATGCTTTGATTTGTGCTAATACGTATATTTCTGTACTATGCATGGCTGTAGGTACGTTCTGACCTGGTACGTCTGACATTTCTACGGAGCAGGTCATTTGGAAAGGTGGCAGCCATATAGGACCTATATGTAGACATGTCAGATTTGGCAAGGCAACACATACCCACAGCCAGTAGAAAATTTACTACTTCACCGGTTTGCATAAGTAAAGGTTATTCTTGTAGCATTATAGTTGCTAATACTGTTTCCTATAACATCTAGGTGTTTCAGATACAACAAAATCATTTTATGCAACCACTACAGACAATATATGGATTCTTTGCCCGAAATCACAGGCCATGTGCCATAATAACATTCATTTTGCAGGACAGAACTGCCCAGAGGGGAGTGTCCCTCACAAAGTCAAACAGGTGGTAACCCCAAACTATTATGCTATCATCTACTTAAGGTAGTCAGCGGAATATGCGCTTTCCGTCACTAGCAGTTCTCACATACGAATGCGGGAGAATGAACACTGTATCAGGGACACTGTATAACACCCTCAGGGACACATTTAGATGATTGGTTCTATTAACCTGCCACATTGACAGTAACAGGGCATATGTATTCATTCACATTTGTCGAGGTACATGCTGTTTATGACTCAGACATGTTGTCATTAGTCATTATGTGTATTCAGTCACCTGTCCACCTAATATCACTAGTTCTGGAAGTGTTTAGTTAGGACTGTGTTAAATTCTGATTTGTAATCACAGACATCCTTGATAATCGGGTACAGGGCACTGATATAGTCCCTATGTGCTCCCCCAATGGTTTACGGACTATCTAGTAGATGTGCTCTTCAGGTTTGGGAGGTATGGGCGTCTGCTATTCCCACATAGGAATATTAATTACTTCCACGGGGTGGGCCTAATACATCTCTGCCAGCCAACACCTGCACACTTAGGCCCATTACTGCATACCCATGATTCACCTACCTGACACCTCTCTACAGCACTCATGACTCATACTTACTGTGAGCGCAGCTGGGGTATGAACACACCCCTACACACTGCACACTCTCCCTGTCTCAGGGCACATGTCGTACGTTTTGTCAAACCATTTGTTATCAGACATGCACAACCTACTGTTCCGTGTACAACTACATCCTGGTCACTTCAACCATTACTGGTTCACCTACAAGGCAAATTTTTTGTGTCCCGCAAGGGACACCGTGATCCATGTTTAAAGTGCAGACCTTTCAGATCTCTCCCACTGGTACTTTCTTGCCGGTGGTCTGGAAAGCAGCGGTGTATTTACCTTTATTGCATATCTGTATGTCACACTGGCCTAGCTGGGGGTGTGTGGGAGGTAGAGTTAGTTGACTGGACCTCCCACTAACATATGCCCAGTCTGAACATATGTTACCCGTAATTGCTGTACCATAACCTAGGTATATACATGTGTATTTCTACAGTAACATATATATAATATTATATATATATATTTGTGTGTGTGTGTGTGTGTGTGTGTGTGTGTGTGTGTTATATATATATATATATATATATATATATATATATATATATATAGATATATATATATATATATATAGATATATATATATATATATATATATGTTGTCAGTCATTACGTGTATTACACCACCTGTTGACCTAATAACACTAGTTCTGGAAAGGTTTAGTTAGGACTGTGTTAGATTCTGATTCGTAATCACGGGCATCCATGATAATTGGGTACAGGGCACTGATATAGTCCCTATGTGTTTCCCAAATGTTTACGGACTATCCAGTAGATGTGCTCCTAAGGTTTGGGTGGTATGGGCGTCTGCTATGCCCCACATAGGAATATTAATTACTTCCATGGGGCGGGCCTAGTACATCTCTGCCAACCAACACCTGCACACTTACACCCATTATTGCATACCCATGATTCCCATACCTGACACCCCTCTACAGCACTCATGACTCATCCTTACTGTGAGCGCAGCTGGGGTATGAAATTACCCCTACACACTGCACACTCTCCCCGTCTCGGGACACATGTCGTACGTTTTGTCAAACCATGTGTTATCAGACTTACACAATCTACTGTTCCATGTACGGCTACACCCTGGTCGCATCAATCATGATTGGGTTTTCTATTAGGGAAATTTTTGGTGTCCCACAAGGGACCCCGTGATCCATGTTTAAAGTGTAGACCTTGCAGATCTCTCCCACTGGTACTTTCCTGCCGGTGGTCTGGAAAGCAGATGTGTATTTACCTTTATTGCATGTCTGTATGTCTCACCGGCCTAGCTGGGGAGGTGTGGAAGGTAAACTTTTGTTTATTGGACCTCCCACTAACATATGCCCAGTGTGAACATATGTTACCAGTAATTGCTGTAACGTAACCTAGTTATGTACATGTGTATATCTACAGTAACACACATATATATATATATATATATATATATATATATATATATATATATATTTCTTTGTGTATATATATATATATATATATATATATATGTGTATATATCTATATATGTTGTATGTATATATATATATATATATATATATACACACATCTGTGTGTCCGTTGACCAATACATTTCCCGGCCGTACGCACTTACACATGCATATTGGGTTTTATATCTGCTTCAACAGCATACTATTGCCTTAGTCATTATGACACCGACACTTCACTCCAGTTAACTTGTAATTGGCATTTAGCATGTTGTACAGCGGACAGATGTCGCAACATGTTCATGTACGGAGTACCGATGGTAATTGTGATGTGATACAGTGTAATTTGACCTGTTCCTCGTCTGCACAGCCTATTATTCCAGCTACTGTATTTGTTGTCTGTGCACATTATTTTTGTCAATAAATGGAGTACATGTGTTACAGAGAATGTACTTCAACATATTGTTGTCTGCATGTGTGTATGCATATATACCTATTACGTACTAGCTGACCTACACAGGCTTGTCCATTGGAACTGGCGCAACCAACCCTGGCACTCCTGGATCCATAATCGCATAGCCATAGTTTCTCCACCCCACCTGTGTTGAGTTTCCATGCGTAACAGCCATTGTCCACCTGATATCGCAACCATTACACACCTTTACACATTGCCCTCTCCAGAGCATTTGGGGCCCTACACACATTTTGTACTGCCTCGTGTATTCACAGGGCCTCCCACCATTTATATTTGCACATACGTGCCTTTCCTGGTGTTATGGATTACGGCCATTTGCGGGTTACAAGTGTAGGTGGTCACAACATGAACTACATTCCATCTGTGTGTAATGTTGACGTAGCAGTTCAATGATATTATGTCCACTGGTAGAACCCTGCCTCTGGTGTGAATAGCGGTGCTCTGCTCACTCTTGGGCAGCTTGGGTGGGTTCCACTGGTGTTTCCCTTCACATTCGTTATGAATGCTTTATTGTGACCATGTTCATTCATTCATTCATACATATATATATATATATATATATATATATATATATATATATATATCTGTCTGTATATATACCTATTTACATTTCCCATACAGTTGAATGTCCGCCACGCATCCCCGCTGCCTTTACCTCCCTATATCAGAAGGATATTATTCTGGCCATCACATAAAATTAGCGGCCATTACATGGCTTGGACCCAGAAACAGACACACATTAGTCTCCGGTTTAACCACTACACCATCCATGGTACATTCCGCATTGATGGCAGTTAGGATATATGACTTCACTACAGGTATTCAATAGTACTGGCAACAAATTTGACAGTTGATTGGTGTACATATGTGTACGGACCACTCAAACACTCAGGGACTAATTTCAACAGTGACAGGGACAAGGCAAGGACAAATCAGGGACAATCACGGACACTTTTACAATATTAGTACTATTAACTTGAAACTTATTGACAGATTCAGAGCATATGTATTAATACTTATTTTCTGAAGTTAAAAGCATCTATTACTCTTAATTATTGTCATTATTCCTTCAAGTGTCATTCAACACCTTTCCTCCAAAGGTCACTGGTTTTAGAAGGGATTAAGAGGCTGGCCAGTTATTGTGTGAATGCTCTGACCATTGGTAGGGTTGCCACATTTTCATATGTCCAGGATGGGATATATTCAGGACACACCAGATTTTTTAGGCCAACACATACCCACGGTCATTACAGGGTTTAGAATTTTAATTATTTTCCTAGATGAAAGCTTATTCCTGTAGCAGTTTAGTTGCTTATTCTGTTTCTTGTAAGATTTCCGCATTTTACATACAGAAATAACTGTTTTAGGCAACTGTTACATGAAATATGGTACATAGTTATTTCCTACAATCACAGGACATTTGCCATTGTATCATTCATGGTCAGGACACACCTACCCAAACAGGGACTGTCCCTCACAAAGTGGGACAGGAGATACCCTGCTTACATCAGCGCCTTAATCACCCTATATTCAACTGCCACTATGTGACTGTGTAAAGTATATTTTCTCGATAATTCATGTGGGGAGACGGGCATCACGGGCAGGTGTTTGATCCTGGGTGGTAGGTTCTGCATGACCAGCTGGAGGCTGAGCAGTCTCCTGAACCACTACTGCACATACAACTTGTGTCCAGATGTTTACAGGACTGGACATCATGTTGTGATACCAAGTCTGATGTTTACACAGGATACTTACCCCATGAGGGATATCCAAAAATTGAACAAGCCAATAACCTTCGATTTTTTTGGATTTACGAAAATGTGATAGGGTTTTACATGCAAGGGATACATAGTTTGCAATCCTGACACTGCCTAGGGTGACACTGCCTACTAGATATGAGTAGTGGTCACTATGTGCAGATATGTCTGCACCAAGCTAGCAGCCTGAGTATGGCTGCATTTGGTGGACGTTCAGGAATGGGGGGGGGGGGGGTTGTGTGCTGTAGAGGGGGTGATGGGTATTCAATTATGCATCCAGGTGTGTTGTAGCTGGATGGCTCAGTTCCGTCCAGACCATTATGTGGGTATGTGCTGGTGACGTTTCTGTACATGTGTATCACGCATTTTAATATTCATATGTTTGTGTGATTGTGTTCTACAATATAGCCTGTCAGGTTGTATTGTGGATGTGTATGTTTGTTCTTTGTGTTTCTTTCTGATTCACCCACTGCACCCTCATAGACCTCCTGTTCACCTATTGTACATCCAACACAGTCTCCCCTTTGCGAATTATTACATTACCTGTCTCCCCCAAACCCTTCTCCCCCACACCCATATTTCACACACTCCATCCATCCCTTCTCTGGTTGATGGTCCATGGCACGGTCAAGGGAACACATTGCATACACTACATATCTCTGGTACCTGTATGGTTGTGAGGACTACCCTAGCATTTGTCACCTTCCACATGCTGTACATCACGCACATAGGTACACACAAATACTTATCTTTCATGACATGGTAGGTAGGCCCGGGTAATACCCGTTCATCTTTGACCCATCCTGACAAGGACGGCTTGGACCGCAAATGGGCAGATTTTGGCTGAATGCTCTGACCATTGGTAGGGTTGCCACCTTTTCATATGGCCAGGATGGGATATATTCCGGACACACACATCAGATTTTACAGGCCAACACATACCCACGGTCAGTACAACGGATAGTACTTTTGTTTTATGCCTACATGTAAGCTTATTGTTGTAGATGTTTAGATGCTTCTTCTGTTTCGTTTACTTGCTTATTCTATTTCTTGTAACATGTAGTTATATTACATATGGAAATAACTATTGTATGCGACTATTACATGAGATGTGGGACATAATTATGTCATACGGTCGCAGGATATTTTACATTTATAATGGTTTTGGTATGGACACAAAAGCCCAGATGGGTACTGTCCCTCACAATGTGGGACAGGTGGTAACCACGACCACTGGCTTAGACTTAGCTATTGGCGGCGTGCTAACACAATGCGTTTCCACTTGGTATAACTATCAACACTGCATTAGAATATGGGCACGGGGTTTTAAATGTCTTGTTCGAGGGATGGGGACTCAATATTCGGCTACGTGCATTTGTGTTTGCTTCTTATTTTTGTGTTCACAAGAACTGTCTTGCATGCTTTGCATACATTTCAGTATCCATGGACACTGACAAGTGTGACTACTATTGCAGGCAGGCTGTAATATTCAGCATTTTAGGTTGGACGTAAACAGCCGACATGTCCACGCCTCCGTGTGGCACTTCGACATGCCCCATGCACTCGCACACGTTTCCTATGCACGTGGATGTGGCGGCAGCGCGCCTTCATTAATATGCATATGGTGCTATTGCACCATCTGCACACCACACGGTCAGTGCAAGCCTAACGCCGGCCTTGCGCTGAGCTTCATGAATCCCGGGGCATATCTTCGCATATGCTAGAAACATAGCACTTTACATGGCCTTCAGCATTATGTCTTTTTTATAAGCCAACTTGGTTATAGAAAACACTTGTTTTCAGATTAAGCCAAGGGCATTACTCCAGACATTCACTTAAGCAAAAATAAAAGAAAAATATCTCAACTCTACATATAATATAATCAGTGAACTTTTACACATCACCCCCACCCCACCAGTCCAAGAATACAGCATATCAGCTTAAACTTACTTTTGTCCAGGCTTTCTTTTCTTTTACATTGTAATGCCTATATTTCTTAAAGCTAAAAAAGTGCTTGTTTACTTTTTAATATCTCTATCACATGCAATAATCAATGAACTGGCCTTTTACTGAAGAAATCATGTTGAGGAATGCCAGTCTGATTGCTTATTTGTGCTTTTAGTAAAATTAAAACAGCCTGTTCCTTCTGGTACAGCAGAAAATCTCAGGTTTTCCCTCAATGTTCTCTCCTCTAGTTCTACTATTTTTTGAAACAAATCTTGTTGAGAATTCTCATTCTAAGCCAGCCATTTCTTTATTTCAGCCTCTGATATTTTGCATCTTTATCAGCTCATCTGAATAGCTAGTTAAAGTTTCTTATACTTTTCCAGCTTTTTGTTGTTTGCATTAACATAATTCTTTAGTGCTTCATTTATTTTAATCAGCTCAGAGTATGTTTGATTTATTTCTTCCTCTAAATTACTGGAAACCATCTCTTGTACCAAATCTGGAGCTTGAGCTGCTTTTTGATGAATAGCTGTAGGATTTTTCCTAGAGAGGTGCTTTCTCTTCACCTTTTCAAGTTGATTTTCTTTCAGGCTGTCTAAGTTTCTTCTTTGATGGCATCCAGGCAGTGTACTTAATAGCCACTAACTGATTTTTTCTCAATCTGGTAGAATTACTAGCTCTTATTTCTAATTTTTTTTCTTCACATTAGAAGAGCTGAAATTAAGCCATTGATCAGTATGCAGCCATCTTGTTATTCCCTGAATTACACATTATTGAGTAATCACGCAAATTGTCCATTACCAAAACAATGGAAAATACCAGAATAAACATTTATTTTGAGGGATGCAACTCCCTCAGCACCCTTGTTTTTGGAGGTCTGCATATCCACAAAACAAGCAGCACTAGAATTACCCCTTCTAAAGACTTAAACCTTGCTTGTGATATAAATAGGACCTGCTAGAGAGAAAGGTATGTATCCCAGAGACTACCCTGTCTCTGGAACAGGCTCCCCATCTATGTGTAGCTGAGTTCCTCCCTAATCCAATTAAAGTGTTACTTGGACAATTGGATGGGGTACAGGAAATTCATCCTTGGCTTGGCACCTGTGTCTCTAAAGGATACAGGCAAGATGTAGATGTTTCATCTCACTCGCCCCTGCTTGTAAATGTTTCATCTCTCAAGCCCCTGCTTACACTTACTAAGGCTGCCAAAAGTTGTCAGAAATTTGGGGTGCATGGGGAGGCTTAAAAACACCCTTGTGATCATTAGCCTATTAAACACCTATGAACCTAAACAACAAGCCTTATGTGGAATGATTCAAAGCCCTGTCACTATACTCAGTGTCCTACAGACTGCTAAGAGGTAACCTATATCTGGCATTCAAGGCATCCTCCAACCCAATGCTAAGGGATTTGCTTAACATTAGCAAGTCAAATGGCATCAGAAATACTTGGTCTAGGGATATAAACCTGTTCTGCAAAATCAACAGAACAGTTTGGTTGGACAGGTATATCTTGTGGAAGATACCATTGCTCTGGAACAGACTCCCCATCCACGTAAAACAAAGTTCACCTCTGTCCATACTCAAGCACAACTTAGATCTATGGAATGGAAACAGAACATTTACCACAGCAATGCCCCCTGCACTACTAATGGAGAGAGGCAGCTCCTAAATGCTTTATCCCAAGCATGTGTCCTCTCAAATTATCTGTGGTATGATCCCAGTTATTCTCATTAGAGATGATATATAATTATCGACCATAGGATGAGTAAGGTCAGTCTCCAAAAAATGGGGTAGGTTAATTTGAGCACAAAATGAGAAATTGGATAGGCTTAAAATGGCCCTCAAGGATAGCTAGCCTACTACTTACCTATGAACCTACAAAATTATAAAACACTAGAATGTGTCACCGAATTTAAGCTTTTTGGAACTTGGATATTCTGAAGCCTTTTCATGAAGAATGACAGTAATCTTAAATTCATTATTACACTGCCTTATTCTGTGTATCACTGTTTCTTTTTGTTGTCATAGATTGGATTGCTCTTGGATAAAGAAGATGGATAACTATACAAGTCTAATGCTAAGTAGCTATTTCTTGAATGTTGTTGTTTTGTATCCTGTTCTTTCCTCCTCTTTTCCTCTAAATATAAACAGGAAATAAACAATTAAGCACTGTGAAGCACAGATGGTCAATAAGTGGTATAAGGTATGCCACTAATCTCAGGTGACACTGCAATCTAAGAAAAATTTCAGTGAGCTTTGTTATTTTAAATGTCAATGCTCATCTCACATTATCTTGCTCATTTCAGCTGTTCTGCTAAATACTATTAGGCTCTCTTCCTGTTTTCTTCTCCTGTAATTCAGGACCAACTTTTCCATGAGGCTTGTATTTTCTGGAATAAAGCCTTCTTATATCAGCATTTTTGTATCAGATACGTTGGAATCTGTCACTTTTATTTATCATTTGATAATACTATACGTGGATGGTGGGTCAGTAGTATCAGCTACTGCACATGGTATTTTTCCTCTAACATTGTAATCACCGATTTATTTGTCACATTTGGTTTTTAAAAATTATGAAATGAAAAACAAGTTTGTATTGTTATCAGCTTCCTCAGCTTAATTCTTAGGCTATAAAAGAGCGTACAGGAAGCCAGGCTGCATTATCCATACATACAGGACTATGACTGGGCCTAAAGGTACCCATTATTGAAGTATAAGTAGATATATATATATATAGTTATTACTGTCAATGTATGTCTTGAAGTGAGTTATTTCATTTTCTCTCTCTCTCTCTCTCTCACTCTATACACACACACACACACACACACACACACACACACACACACACACACACACACACACACACACACACACACACAAACAACTAAGACAGAATAATTAAAACTTTTTTTTACTTATA
The DNA here is from genome assembly GCF_019279795.1 of Protopterus annectens. Classification (NCBI taxonomy): domain Eukaryota; kingdom Metazoa; phylum Chordata; order Ceratodontiformes; family Protopteridae; genus Protopterus; species Protopterus annectens. The sequence goes on along the minus strand of NC_056725.1, from coordinate 998,145,717 downwards.
ACACTAGCTATACCTAATAAAAAGTATCATGCAGTGAAATATACCACTTTATGGTCTGAGCAGTTGTATTTATTACCAATACAAAAAACATCAGTTTAATATTCGGATATCTTACAATATTTTCAGACTGACATTTTAGTTCCTGTATTTTGTTTCTGTCATTTTAGTTATTACATTTAGTTATGATGTTCAGTTCATGAACTCTGTGTACATCTAGCTGTTTTACCAAACAGTCTTAAACAAGTATAACATTTATTCAGCAGTCTGCATAACTGATTATGACGTGTTAAGAATTTCTTAATTTTATCTTTATACAGGTCATCGAGACACAGTGATTTAACATCTGTTTGAGGAAATATCTTATAATATACCACTTTGCATATCTCTGAATTCTTTTTTGAATATTGCAACATTTCTGAAGGTATCACAGAAATTGGCAGTGGATTTCAGATAGTCATTTATAGAAATATACACTTTGAACAGGATTTCGTTGGCTTTATCAAATAATTTTGTCATTAGCAGTTAAACAAATAAAATAACTTGCACTGATCATAATTCTTCAAAACAACCACTTCTGGGTGCTTCTCACTAGAACTCTATTGAATCCTTACTCTATCTCCTTAATTTAACTGAAAAAAAAAACATTTCAGTTTACTGATCATAATAACATTTCTCTCTTAACTGATGTTGTTTCATTCTCTGTCCAACTTGCACCTGACTGCCATCAGTTAGCAAAGAAGTAGACTTACAAATTCATTACTGTAATCTACAACTCATGAATAACAAAATATTGATTAGATAGATAGATAGATAGATAGATAGATAGATAGATAGATAGATAGATAGATAGATAGAGATATAGATAGATAGACAGATAGATAGATAGATAGATAGATAGATAGATAGATAGATAGATAGATAGATAGAGAAAGTCTGATTATGCCATCATACAAAATTCACTTTTCAATGTCATTGTGATCTTAGTTATTGTAGCCTTGCTCTCCAACCAGGAGACTTATGTTTTAATGTCATGGGACTAGTTTAATTCAATCAACATATTCTGGACCTTTTGGCCTTTCCTTGTGAATCTAGGGGATTTTGAAATTTTCTTCATCATGTATAATAGGATCATGAGTGCAAAGGTTCTGTATCTTTTCATTTTCAGCATTAAACACATTACAGAGAATTCTATATTTGAATTGTATTAAAACCTTCCCAGTATTATGAGGTTACCAGTATGGATATCGATTTGGTTTCAGACTTTCTCAGATGACACTCAAGGAAGTCTTACATTTCATTCTTTCTATCTTATCTAAGTATTGCTTTTTGATCACCGTAAATATGCAACTTTAGGCATCATTTATTTCTTGAAGGAAAAAAAAAATAATCATTGATTTTTACATACAGTATCAATTGTCTTGCAACACAGTCCTAACAAAGGTGCATCCTTTCTGGCACTTAAAAACAGTGCTATACATAGCTTCCTAATGAAAGGATAACACCATGTAGAGATAACATTTGTTTAATAATGCCTACTGACAGTACAGTGATCTTGGTAAGTAGAGTATGTTTGTTCCCACCATTGCATCACCTCATGATTAGTTTTCTCTGCTGATTGCAGGTAGGTATAATGTTTCATGTGTACTGTGCAAGTATGTTGTTTGGAAATACTCCTCCTCATCAAATGCATGGAAGGTATCTTATTGCAAGCTTAATATTTGCTGTTTAGCAGAATCTATTTTTCAGTTTCCTATTGAAACCCCCCAAAACCCCTAAACTTATATATACTAAGTCTGAGAGTGCCATACCTCAGTGAAAATGGAATATTCTGAGAAATGGCCATCTCAGACTTAGTATATGTAAATCATTTCTTTCAGCCATATAGTCTCTGTGTTTCGGGACTTGATCTAGTAGATACTGACATTACAAATGGTTACCCCATTTTTCATATAAATTCAGTTTAGTCACATTTGCCAATTGCTCTGAGCTTACTGCTTTATACTTTCACAAAAATAATTTTTAGCTAAATATTTTACTAATGATCCTAGTTAAGACAATTATTCAACCTCATACTGAATTCATTCATTTCTGAAAACAACAGTTGAATATTAACAATGACAAAAACATATTGCTAATATAATTCTATCCTATCTGACCTTTAAATAAACATGAACAAACTTACCCCAGTAATATATAGTCAAACTATTTACACAAATTACATGTACTTTGATGACTTGGTTTTTGAGACGAAATTCAATGGTAATCTCATGAGATCAGAGTATCTTTATAGTATTTATCTAAAAGTAATTGCTAATTTTGGCTAAAATTTATAATTCACAGTTAATTTATTTTCATTATTGTTTAAATAGTATTAATTTCCCTTTAACATATAATAGTAGTTATATTAAAGAATACAGAAAAAAGAGGAATAATTTGCTTTTCAGTTTTTAGCAATTACCTTCCTGGTCAAAGTTAAAAATATGTCAAAGAACTGAAGATCAATTTTTGTTAACACTTGGGAGATGGAGAACTAAAAAATAAGAAATATTTTGTAATTTTAAAATTCTGTTCATAAAGTTTGAGAGAATGATGGAAACCTCTCCAAAAATTCTAACACCAACTTACAGTCATAGACTGCATACTACCAAACAACATTAATTGTCTCATTAGATATCTAACAACAAATATTATCCTTACTAATTATTTCTCATTTTTGTGTGGCATATAAAAGACATGTGGGGAGTCTGAAACTCCATGTTCACAAGCATGGCCAAGTCAACACTATTCACATTGCATGTGAGATGGCCAGAAATGCTAATCATACATGCATGCTGCCTGGCCAATGTGCATGAAAACAACTCTTCACCATAGCTGCAGCATATACCCATGGTTGTGCCATGTTAGATCACCTCACAGACAGAATGATGTATGAATAGATGAGGTAAACATTGAAGGTTCAATAGCTTTGAAGGCAAGTTTGCATGAACAGTTGGACATGTAATGTATGGCAACATATATATATATATATATATATATATATATATATATATATATATATATATATATATATACACACAGAAATGTACAACTAAGGGGAAAATAGCACTGATGGCTGAGTGTAGAGTACATTTTATACTGCAGCAAAAGAAGTAAGTTATTAGCACATGATATGGATCATACTTCATTTTTGCCATGTGATGTTTGTTCTCTGCAGCCTGTTACATAATGCAAGACTATAGAAAGATGATTTTATTATTTTGTCATCCCTTCTTGGGAACGTGTGTGTGGTGTGTTAATGTATTTTAAGACAAGATTAAAGATTTGAATGGACCCAGGATAGAGATGAAAAATTGCAGCAAGCAGAGATTACAATGCAAGATAAATTATTGAGCAGGATAAAGGTGAGTGAAGAAAGAGGCTACACATTAATGAATTTGAATTAATGCCTTTCATATTAATATTATATGTAGCAGTGCATTAGCAAAGGGAACCACTGAAGTAGGGACATGTATCTCATTAACAGAGTGGACACTGACCAGTGTAAAACACCATACAGGGAGTCGGACACGTCACCCAGTACATTGACATAGTAGAAGTCATTTCATGACTACATTGAGTTGTCAAAACAGAATAAAGCCATTTGTTTAACTGCATTGTACATTTGTCTGCTAAAGTGCATATTTGCTTAGCTCATTTACACCACCATTGGCAGGATAACACTTTCCAAGAATTTTTCATTTTTGCCGTGGGATGAGAAGTATTATTTTTTTGTGGTTATCTATGACCATTGGCATTGCTCTCTGCCAGCTGATGTGCAACATATGATCACAGAAAGATGAGCTGTTTAATAAGTGCTTTGTGGATATGTGAGTATTGTATATAAATCTTTTTTGAAAAGGTTGAAAGTTTGAAATGGCTGTATAGGACCAAGGTGAAAATGGGAAATACATAGCGGGTAGAACACATGGTAAGCTAATAAGGAATTAGCAGGATGAGCTGGGATAGGACCATATCTCACAACTTCTTAGCTTAACAATACTATACAGAGCCATTTTTACATTTTGTTTGAAAGTGCCAAACTCCCAGATAGATTTACACAATGATGGTACAAATATTTCATTTCCAGGTAATGGAACACATGATAGCAAGAAAATAGAAATACACCTGTATGCATCTGAACCCATGACTTTGTTACTTATAATCTCTAAAACAGAGCATTAGCCCACTATGCTACAGAAATACTCAAAGGAAAGGTATCAGGGTATTCTGGGAATGTAATGCATCTGTATTCTGGAAACAGAATATTGTAAAGAAATGCCAGCATCACTTGATTAGATTCCTGGACCCACTGTGCCCTCTGAATAGACTCATCAACTCATGAATATTTTGATCCATAGATGCCATTACAAGCAAAGTATTAACTTTCCTGTAATTCATTATTACTTGCTTAGTGATGCAGTCCACCCGGCTCATTTGATTGATCAATGACAATACCGGTCCACACATGCTGTACCCATCACCATTCCTTTCTTCTGTATATAATGCTTTTCATCAAAATAAAACTCATTATTTTTCAGTAACTCCAATAATGAACATATATGATTTATCCTAGAACTGATTATGTATTAATACTTAAAACGCCTCTAATTTATTCAATACCTTCCTCATTAGGAATGATAGTAAAAGTTTATCCAATATCCATAATAAATAAGCACAATGTATTCATTTGTTCCTTTACATACCAGCCATAAAAAGTATTTAAAACTGTTCTGTATGCTGTAAAAGAGTTTTACTCTCAATTACCATGTCTCTCAATATTTTTTCTAAATAAATAGAACGTGGCCTGTTTACCCATGCTTAATCAGATACTATAGGCCTTACAGGTGTTTTTTCTTTATTCTTGGATTTTTGGGAGGGTATAAATGTTAGGTATAATGTATTCTTGCACGTAAACAAACTTCATTAATCAATCAGAATTGCCTAAATTTAAATGGGATGTTCATCTAAAAGCTATAAGTACCCTGGGCTTAATGATGTGATATAATTTAAAAAGCTCCAAATAGACCAGCAAGGCAGCACAGAGTTCAATACATTTATTAAATACTGATAAATGAAACAAACTAGTTTCGGCCAACAGCCTTCTTCAGTGTAAAACAGTATAATCAAGTTCATTTGAATCATCCTTTAAATACATATCAAGAGCCAATCAAAAAGTTGAGCTCATGAATACTGATAAGTTTGAAGATTATTTATAATACATGTTTTGGGGCACTTAAAGTAAATCATGTAGATATACAATAAAAATTGGTATATATACTCGGGTGAGGTCCATCCATAACATGAAAAAGTAACCAACAAGTTACTTACATGAAACAAAACAAATTATTAGTATATTCTAACAAATTCATATGACAATATATTCATACTTAGAGTTGGTTTTTATTATGCCATACTGGAAGAGCCTCTATCACAGGCTATTCAACAGTTCTTGGTTAAAGAAACCATAGATAAAAATCTTAAATACTGACGTTCAAAGGACTCAGACATACTATGTCATAGAGGAGCATATGTTGGACCAAATAAATTTTGTATACCTGAAAATGTATATATATAGAGATTGGTAGTGGGCAACACAAATAATAAGCATAGAACATAAATTAGATCAACAGTAATGAGAATAGCAGCCTGAACATGATGGCTTTCACACTTGTCCACCATAAACATGACACCTATTATGTATCTGTCCAAGACAAGATAAAGGGCTACCCAATAAATGCAAAAAATCAATATTAAATAATACTATTAATTATTATTATGTTCTGACTTCTCAATCTAGAATGTATTCATGCTTGGGATCTAATTAATCTTCCCATGTTGAATAAAACACCCACGTGCTTATATCAGTTTGGAATTGACAACCCCCTGGCCATTAAATAACTATTATAGATATTGGAAAAATTTCTGCATGCTGTATCTTAAGGAGCATATATTTGACAGCTACGGTGTGTCTATCCACATATATATATCAATATAGGTCAGTTATTAAATATAACTTGTAATGGACATGGGATACAATGAAAAAGGATCAACAATACTAAAATCTACAGCCTAAACACAAAGGCTTGCACATTTCTTGAAAACGTAATAAGGGCTGTTATGTCTCTAGTACACATATGTAAATGACACCATTTACAAACCAAAAAAAAGATAAAGAAAAAACTAACAATATATCTAATTCCAACTTATATTTTTTGAAATCTTAACACCCTGTTCAATATTGAGCCAGGATGTTTTGACATTCATAATCTTAAGCAAATGTAAATGGGAGACCAATGAAAATTCCCCACTTGGTGTCCTATAGTTTAAGGTACTAATACTAACTCAATATATTCCCTACAAGTGATCATTTAGTCCCGGGTGAAATAAAGCCCCCAGTGTAATAATCCAGTGTTTCTCCTTTCGATCCAATAGCCCATGCCAACCTTGTTTGTTTGTTCTGTCCCCAGAAATGCGGTCAATGACCATAAAAGTGAATCTCGCTTGGGAGTGTTTTAATGTATGTTGATATAGGGCACTGGTCTCCTTGTGGTTTTTGATATCACTGCGATGTTCGTTCATTCTAAATCTTAAGGCTCTGGAAGTTTGTCCAACATAGAATCCCCCACAGTAGCAAGAAGCCAGGTACACCACCCAGTCGCTACTGCAGTTTCCAAAGATCTTAATATCAAAAACTTTACTAGTATTACGACTGGTAAATGCCTTGGATTTCAGCATATATTGACAGGAACCACAATGGCCACAGGGGAACGATCCAATGAGTTCATCACCATGAAGTGTCAGTTGTTTGTGAGTAGTCCCCCCACTTGCCATATGTTTAAAGTGTGAAAAGTAGGAGCCTAAGGTCTTACCACGTTTATATGAGAAAAGACAACGGGGTCCCAAAAAACTTCGCAGCTTATCATTGGCCAATAAAATGTTCCAATGTTTATTTATGATGTTTCTAATCATATTGATATTTCTGCTATAAGTGGTGATAAACCTAACACTTGTGTTAGAAGAAGATGGATTTTTGTTTTTATTCTGATATTGTAGTAAGTCGTCCCTCACAAGACGATTAGCTCTACTCTGAGCCGACAGAATATCAAATCCATCATATCCCCTGTTAATAAACCTCTGACTGAGATCCCTACTAGCCAATTGATATTCCTCCATGTTGGAACTGAGACGTTTAATACGTATAAACTGGGATATTGGAATACTCCTGATTGTGTGGCGGGGATGTAAACTTGATGCATGTAACAGGGTGTTGTATTGGTACTTGCGGAAGACCCTCGTAGACAGAGTATTGTCTGGGTTCCTGTACACTGTGACATCCAAAAATTGATGGACTTTTATCAAATGTCACAGAAAATTCAAGTCCCCAGACATTATCATTGAGATATTCAACAAATTCCCGCAAGTATCCTACATCAGCCCGCCACACCAACCAGCAGTCGTCCAGATAACGTCTCCAAATATCCATTTCAACCTGAAAGATGTTGTGTGATGTATCATAGATCATAGATTCCTCAACATAAGCCATGAACAGGTCAGCATATATAGGGGCAAATGATGCCCCCATAGCTGTTCCTTGAAGCTGCCAATAACATTGGCCCTGGAAGTACAGAACATTCTTATTCAACACATGCTCGGACATACATATCAACCTTTCCAACCAGTATTGTAAAGATTGGAGACCCGCCCAATGGGGTAAATCTATATTCACTGGGATTCAACACCCTGTTGATATGTATGTCCGAGCATGTGTTGAATAAGAATGTTCTGTACTTCCAGGGCCAATGTTATTGGCAGCTTCAAGGAACAGCTATGGGGGCATCATTTGCCCCTATATATGCTGACCTGTTCATGGCTTATGTTGAGGAATCTATGATCTATGATACATCACACAACATCTTTCAGGTTGAAATGGATATTTGGAGACGTTATCTGGACGACTGCTGGTTGGTGTGGCGGGCTGATGTAGGATACTTGCGGGAATTTGTTGAATATCTCAATGATAATGTCTGGGGACTTGAATTTTCTGTGACATTTGATAAAAAGTCCATCAATTTTTTGGATGTCACAGTGTACAGGAACCCAGACAATACTCTGTCTACGAGGGTCTTCCGCAAGTACCCGCAATACAACACCCTGTTACATGCATCAAGTTTACATCCCCGCCACACAATCAGGAGTATTCCAATATCCCAGTTTATACGTATTAAACGTCTCAGTTCCAACATGGAGGAATATCAATTGGCTAGTAGGGATCTCAGTCAGAGGTTTATTAACAGGGGATATGATGGATTTGATATTCTGTCGGCTCAGAGTAGAGCTAATCGTCTTGTGAGGGACGACTTACTACAATATCAGAATAAAAACAAAAATCCATCTTCTTCTAACACAAGTGTTAGGTTTATCACCACTTATAGCAGAAATATCAATATGATTAGAAACATCATAAATAAACATTGGAACATTTTATTGGCCAATGATAAGCTGCGAAGTTTTTTGGGACCCCGTTGTCTTTTCTCATATAAACGTGGCAAGACCTTAGGCTCCTACTTTTCACACTTTAAACATATGGCAAGTGGGGGGACTACTCACAAACAACTGACACTTCATGGTGATGAACTCATTGATCGCCCTGTGGCCATTGTGGTTCCTGTCAATATATGCTGAAATCCAAGGCATTTACCAGTCGTAATACTAGTAAAGTTTTTGATATTAAGATCTTTGGAAACTGCAGTAGCGACTGGGTGGTGTACCTGGCTTCTTGCTACTGTGGGGGATTCTATGTTGGACAAACTTCCAGAGCCTTAAGATTTAGAATGAACGAACATCGCAGTGATATCAAAAACCACAAGGAGACCAGTGCCCTATATCAACATACATTAAAACACTCCCAAGCGAGATTCACTTTATGGTCATTGACCGCATTTCTGGGGACAGAACAAACAAACAAGGTTGGCATGGGCTATTGGATCGAAAGGAGAAACACTGGATTATTACACTGGGGGCTTTATTTCACCCGGGACTAAATGATCACTTGTAGGGAATATATTGAGTTAGTATTAGTACCTTAAACTATAGGACACCAAGTGGGGAATTTTCATTGGTCTCCCATTTACATTTGCTTAAGATTATGAATGTCAAAACATCCTGGCTCAATATTGAACAGGGTGTTAAGATTTCAAAAAATATAAGTTGGAATTAGACATATTGTTAGTTTTCTCTTCATCTTTTTTTGGTTTGTAAATGGTGTCATTTACATATGTGTACTAGAGACATAACAGCCCTTATTACGTTTTCAAGAAATGTGCAAGCCTTTGTGTTTAGGCTGTAGATTTTAGTATTGTTGATCCTTTTTCATTGTATCCCATGTCCATTACAAGTTATATTTAATAACTGACCTATATTGATATATATATGTGGATAGACACACCGTAGCTGTCAAATATATGCTCCTTAAGATACAGCATGCAGAAATTTTTCCAATATCTATAATAGTTATTTAATGGCCAGGGGGTTGTCAATTCCAAACTGATATAAGCACGTGGGTGTTTTATTCAACATGGGAAGATTAATTAGATCCCAAGCATGAATACATTCTAGATTGAGAAGTCAGAACATAATAATAATTAATAGTATTATTTAATATTGATTTTTTGCATTTATTGGGTGGCCCTTTATCTTGTCTTGGACAGATACATAATAGGTGTCATGTTTATGGTGGACAAGTGTGAAAGCCATCATGTTCAGGCTGCTATTCTCATTACTGTTGATCTAATTTATGTTCTATGCTTATTATTTGTGTTGCCCACTACCAATCTCTATATATATACATTTTCAGGTATACAAAATTTATTTGGTCCAACATATGCTCCTCTATGACATAGTATGTCTGAGTCCTTTGAACGTCAGTATTTAAGATTTTTATCTATGGTTTCTTTAACCAAGAACTGTTGAATAGCCTGTGATAGAGGCTCTTCCAGTATGGCATAATAAAAACCAACTCTAAGTATGAATATATTGTCATATGAATTTGTTAGAATATACTAATAATTTGTTTTGTTTCATGTAAGTAACTTGTTGGTTACTTTTTCATGTTATGGATGGACCTCACCCGAGTATATATACCAATTTTTATTGTATATCTACATGATTTACTTTAAGTGCCCCAAAACATGTATTATAAATAATCTTCAAACTTATCAGTATTCATGAGCTCAACTTTTTGATTGGCTCTTGATATGTATTTAAAGGATGATTCAAATGAACTTGATTATACTGTTTTACACTGAAGAAGGCTGTTGGCCGAAACTAGTTTGTTTCATTTATCAGTATTTAATAAATGTATTGAACTCTGTGCTGCCTTGCTGGTCTATTTGGAGCTTTCTACTTGGTTTGGACCGTGCATCCTCTCGGGCATAGGACTTGGTACATTCCGTGATATAATTTAAACCTATCTTGAAAGAAATAAGGATGAAGCATTAAAGTATTGAAATGTACAATATAAATTATGTTTTTAATAATATGGTAATAATGTTTTAAATGTTTATGATTTGAGGATGTCACAAATCATGTGATTTACTTTAGTATTATAAGATTGTGGTATGTAAGGTGTTCTTTGGAGTCTGCAAAAGCTGATATGTGAAAACACATTATCTGATTTATATGTTCTGTTTATTTCATGGAATTCTGATACAAATTTTTCAATTATTTGTCAGACAGCTACACTTTGTAGACCAAGCAGTTGTAGCCAGTCCTGTGTACAGTACTGAAATATCTGGGAAATTGCAATATATGTGTGGGAGTGTTTTTTCTGGGACAGATGCCCTGATGCCATTTTATTTTTTTTATTGAGAAGAGAAAGCTGGGAAAGGAAGTCAGGGAAGTAAGAGGTGGGTAAAAGCGGGAGGCTAGATCACAGGGAAAGACAGACATGATTGACAGGGTGTGGAGCAGCAAACTGCAGAAGAAAGGAGCATTGGTGACAAAGGCATCAGACAAACAAAGAGAAGACAATGGTGAGAGGAAGGTTGCACAACACACAGGTTTTGGTATAGACACAAAAGTGAAGTGAACACCAGGTTTCGGGATAGGACTGGATGTTTGGACATGAAGTCTCTGTGAGATCTGACCCAGTGGGAGATTGCTTATTAACTTGTGATCACCACTGGTTCCTGACTCAGAAGCTGGAAATAGCATGGATAAAGGACACAAATCAATGAGTCTTTGAATCATGGTGTCTATACAGGGTGATGCTGGCATCCAATGTCCTGCCTATTATCTCCCTCACAATTTCTGCCATTTCCTGACGGGTGACGAAAGTTTCACCTCACCTTGCAGCGCTATCACTGTGTACCACTTACCACCCACCTGTGCAGGGCTACCTGATACAGGTGGTGCAGGTTGGGCAGAAGGTGATGAGGTAATTCCAGCAGGCTGGAACCCAGATTTATTGGGTGCCTCTAGTGGTGATGGCACTGCTACTGTCACCTGGGGGGGGGGGCATGCAGGTGAGGTCAGTGCAGGTTACCATGATGTTGCATACTGTAGTAACAGAAAAGGAAAACAGGGTGGGAGAAGACACATACAAATACAATGAGAATGCATTCTTCAGTATACTTATACTCATACAGTGAAGGAAAATAATCTTTAATAGTGGTACTTAACAAGAATGTCGTCACCCTATTTGTCTATTATATTTTTTGTGGGGAATAAACAAAAATTCATCATCACATTCAGTCTGACACAAAAGTTTACTAATTGCAATAGCTGTTTACCAGATCTCTATCTGAGCTTGTGGCCAGTAATGCAATTTCAGTTTTGACAATATTAAAACTGCATATAGATAGATATAGATGTATAAGAAACATGCAGACCACATAATAAAATGTCAAGCAAGGGACAGATGCATGTATTGTGAAGTACTCAACTAATACTTGTGGCCATGACATCTGTGGACCTTATGGTGGTGCCTTGATATATCTGGAATTACACATATACTCTGCCATGACAACAAAATTATTTAGGGGGGGGTGGGCTTGAACCCACAGCCATCTTAACAATCTCAGTGTACATATACTTAACATGATGAGCCACTTCTCCACCTATATAGCGGGTTGCATGCAGAAGCACACTTCGAACGTTGCACAATCATCCTAACTCCAGCAAGGTATGCCGATACTTACAGATGTGGTACTGCTGTATAAAAGTTACACACAATTATTTTAATGGCTAGAACTGTTACAATGCAAACATGCACATGATTCACAACAGCAGCTATACTTACCCCAGCACTCTCTTAGGTGCTCTAGTCTTCTCCTATGCATCTCCTTGTTCCTTTTAATCTCTGCAAGGACTATAGACATAAACAGGGTATGTTTTATTAGACAGTAGCATGCATTAACAGGTTATTTATTTAGCTAAAAGATGGCATACTTATAGTACTGAGGTGTTGACTACACCCCAACTTCAGCCTCCAATCATCCAAGGAGATCAGGCTTTTTTTGACTCAAGTTGCTGAAGTGGCAATGGCACTCTTCCCCCACGCAGGAGATGCCAGTAGCATGGGTGAAAGCCTTGGCACACTATTCCACGAATAACCCTTATTCTGTGACCTGATATAGCCTTCCTGCAGGAGCCTTCACCTGTAATGCTTATGGAGGTTGTCCAGAAAAAATCTTGGACTACTCATGTCAGTGCTCAAAAAAGAGCACTACCCTCACCTTCTCCAGCAATACTTGACTCACCTTCAAAGATCTCAAGAAAAATGATAGAAACTTTGTGCCCAAAATAGTTGTACAGCATCCCATTCTTCATGCAGCTAGAGGCACCAAAGGGAATCTATTTGCTGTGATGGATAGCAAAATGATAAAAAATAGGTGCTATATTATTGTAGTTTCATTTGCAGTTTAAGGTGTGAAACATGACAGTTTCCCATTTCTCTTTTTGCTGATGAGAATTTATTGCTGCTGAGTATTTGTTCTCAACAGTGAATCCATTCTCAGATGGTTAAACATAGCATGACTATTACTCACAACCTTTCATCTATAGACTGTGGAACACTGCCTCGCATAACGTGGAACAAATGGCCAACATGGAACCCTTACTAATAGCTTATCAACATCCTTAAACTAGGGAGCTCACAGCATGGTTAACATGTGCCATTTTATACTTATAAAATTTTCTTTTGATTCAGAGTTATTCACCATGGATATTAGTTAAACAAATTGCTAACACTTGAAAGTGTGGCAGACTGTGAGGAATATGACTCTTTTAAAACTTAAATTGAGAAACATTCCTCATGATGAGGTACACATGAAAGATATGAGCATGACAGTTTTCCTACCCCTATAATATGGGCTTTCCAAGCATGCACAGAGCTGACCTCAGGTGCTCAGGCATGAGTGTGGCACTGTGTAGAAATCGACATAATGTTTATCAGGTTTGCCTATCATGCAAATTTAGGGATTCAGAAGAAGTAATGACATGAGTCATAATTAACATAATCTTCACTGAACATCATCACACTATGAACAAAACCTGTGTTGAAAAGGGTTTGAATCTTGACACCTGATTTTCTCAAAAGCTTTCCATCTGAGTCAGATATATGCATATATAAGGTAATTGCTGCTTCTCATACCATTAATTCACTTATAGAATGTTATCTTTGATTGCAGATCATACAGCTTGTGAAGGATGTCACTTTGTAAGTAATGTTAACGTGGGTTGTCCAAAGCTGTCTTAGGAGGTATATTTTGCAAATGTCCTGCAAGTATTACGCTGTAGATGGCTATTAAGGTTGATGGAAGACATCTCTGAGCTCATATTCTGAATGATGTTCATTACTATCTTAATGTTGTGTACCTTGCAGTTTTGTAAATAGACACAGCCTTGCTTACATTGCTGTTGTAATGGTCAGTGTTTTTGATTACTATAACTTTTGTGATTGTTTTGTGGGAAATATGTGATCAGTACACATACCATGCCAGACATTTTTTTAATGATTGTAAGTACACATATATAACTGTCAGGCAGGCACATTGAACATGATTATGGCCTAGTAGGATAGGAGCATTGTACAAACTATTTTGTGTCCATATGAAAAGAAATCTATTAATACTCATGTTTTCCATGCCATTAAAGCGTTGTCTAAAAATGAGGATCTAAAATAACTGTGGCATCTGTAGACCCATCCACATCCACCTACAAACTCAAATTTATAAATGCAGAAAATGCTCAGATTAGTAGGTCTTCTGAGGCCATGGGCTGCTATGGCCATTGATGCAAATGCAAAGAGTGGTCATGAATGGACCTATGACATGGTCAGCTGCTGGGCCATGCTGCTACCCACCAAGCAGAGGTGATTGAAAGGAAATGGTGGGTAATGGTAGTGCATCATCAATCAAGCCACATCTTACAGAAAACTGAGGAGTTGCTGGCATCTTGGAAAGGCAATACCACCTCAACAGAGTTCCACATTGTGGTGCTGGATATTGGGACTGAGCTGTTACTGTGATGTTCTTTATATCTATAGAAGTTCAGTCTAATGCCACTATTTCTAGATTTATCACCACTTTTACTGTGGATAGTGGTATCTTGTGGTCCATTATTAAGAAGAACTGGGACCTATTTAAAGCTGACCATTTAGTGTTTACTAAATTAGGGTCCTTCCCCCAGATAACCTACAGGAAAGAGAAGAATTTGAAATCTTGGTTTGAACAAAAGCCACCTACCCTTAGGTCCCCGGGTATGTTCAAATGCCAAGCCTGTAACTTTTGCAAATACATAATTGAATCTAACAGATTCACTTTACATAAACACACCTTTCACCTTCGCTTTACATAAACACACCTTTCACCTTCGCTGTAGGTGTAACTGTAATTCGAATATGCTTGTCTATTTAGCTCAGTGTCAAAAATGCTTGGCCTTTTATATTGGTAAAACGGAGCGTAAACTCCGGGAACGAATTTACGAACATATGTGTGCAATTCGTAAACAAAAAGTGGTTAATGCATTGGCCAAGCATATTCTGGATTATCCGTCGCACCATTTTAAGTTTATAGCTATAGATCAAGTTAGTGCTAACTACAGAGGTGGTCCTACCCATCTATCTTTACTAGAACATGAACTGCATTGGCAAATTAGATTAGGAGCATACCACGCGCCAGGTCTTAATGAAGCCTGCTCTATTAGCAGTACTTTGAAATTACTGAGTTTAAGGAGATGACATTTTGTTGAATTTTTGAGTACTTGACCATTTGATGATTTGTATATTTAATCTTTATATTTGACTTTTTAATGGTTAGACTTCAGAAATTTTGCAATTTAAACTTGGAATTTATATATATATATTTTTTACACTTTCACATTTTTAATTCCTGTTCTAAATGATTAAATGGTTATTTTAGGTTTTAGTTATGTAACTGTCATTTTTAGCATTACTATTTTGATCGACAGGATTTAACAGTGAGGAATATGTAGTAATTGTATTTTGAGTTTTTTTATGTTTATGTATATTTATGCTCACACATATACAGATATATCTTTTAGTAATTACTGTTTAGTAATTACCTTTTAAATTGATATGAGTTTTAGACTCACATGAGTTTTGGAGCTGTTTAAGTTGGAACTGACTTTAGTCTTCGGAGATTATTTTAAATCCTCCGTTTGATTTTCAGTCTGTACTTAGTGTTTCAATTATTCAATTATTTAATTATTTAATTACTATGTAATTGTTTTTATGATGTCACAAGTATATATACTTTGTGATTGCTTAGTAATTTTGTCTGAAGAAGTTTGCTTACTAAGCAAACGAAAAGCGCTTCATTAAACTTTGTGATTTTCTTTTTGGGCAGTCCTTTTTTGTTTCGACCAACATTTTTTGATGTTCTTTATATCTGTCTGTCATAGGGTATACAGGCACATTGGAGATCCACGTTCCATGTCTATGTGCATGAAGTATGTCCCATGTTATTAATTATCATATTTTTATATTCATAAAGGTACCAGCTGCTCATATAGTTGTGTTGCTCGGTCCTACTTATACTGCATACATTGTTTACTTTGGTGTATTCTTAGCTGAATCTTTATTATAGCAGCACCAGGGAACTGCCACATCTGATGTTGGAGGATCTGTTAACACTAATGATGATGATGGCAGAAATGAGCTGGTATAGTTAGAGTATGTGTCAGGCATAGGGAGTGTGTGACCCCACATACCGTACTCAGAGTATGGACACAGTTTCTATGCCTGCAGTTGCCCAGAAAATAAAACCATCTGAGAATGGACAGATTGATGGGAACACTGTAGACCAGGGAAGTGTGGTTGCTCCTACATCGGATATGTCCGGATCTACCCCTAGCAGACGTGGGCAGGGAGGTCTTCACATGAGGTGTTGGTAATGATGCTCATAGAAGTTATAGATATGGGCCTCCCTCTAAGGTTGCTCTGTTAGTAGCTGCCACCAAATGTATGTACAAGGCCATTGTGGAGTCACAGGTTAGTTCTACTAGAGCCATGGCAGAGATACTGAGGATGATCTAGATTGTGCCACCTGACCTATGGGAGTGCATAACCTGTATGTGTGATTCACTGCATAGACTGAATCTTACATTGGATCATGCAGTCGCTTCCTTAAGTCTTCTGCCAGGAGCAAGGGGTCATTCTCATAGACGGTCATCTGTTACTTCTACAGATGTTAGTCCACATGTCCACGGATGAGTGAGACCCTGCTTCCACAGTGCTAGCACTTACACAACAACACTGATTGTGAAGATTGTTGTACCCTGGAGAGTCAGTCCCCATATTAATCATCATGTTGGCACATCTGCTAATGGATGTCAAGCTAGGTCAAGCAGCACACCAACAATGACCAAGGTTGTGATACAGCAAGCACAGTTCCTGGCTGAACTCCCTAATGTGAATAACTGGGATTATTCCATAGATAATTTGAGGGGAATCATGCATGGATTAAAGTATGTAGGAGCTGCCTCTCTCTATTAGTCATACTGGGAGCAGTCCTGGGGTAAATTTTCTGTTTCTCATCTGTAGATCCAAGTTGTGCTTGAATATGGACAGGGATGAACTTTGTTTTATGTGGGTGGGGAATCTGTTCCAGAGCAGCAGTATCCTCTGCAATATATACCTGTCCCCTCCAAACTTTTTTGCTGATGTTGCAGTAGAGGTTTAGATTCCTAGATCAAGTATTTCTAATACCATTTGACTTGCTGACATGCAGTAAATCCATCAGTAATGGGTAATAGGATGCCTTGTATGCCAGACACAAGTTATCTCTTTATAGTCTGTAGAATACCAAATCTAGTGGCAGGGCTTTGAGTTGGTCCATGTAGAATGTGTTGTTTAGGCCTTGTATCCTTTTAGCAAGGTGTCTTTGTGGACATTCCAGATGCCGCATGTAGCTAGATAGATACATGCCAAAGGGGCATTATATTCAATGCCTGGCCTAATGAGAGCTGAGTAAAAGGGGACACGATGGCATCCCTAGATCTAGACACAATCCATTAGTTTAGAAGCTGAGAAACATAGAAGGAATTTCTTACAACAATGGACATATGTTGGTGAAAAGTTAGGTCACCATCCACATAAGTTCCCAAATCCCAAACAAGTGAGTCAGCTCTTGGGGCATATTGTTTATATGGTAGTTCCCTGAGATAGACGATGTCCCAAAGGATGCAATAATGTATTTTTTGACATTTAGTTGTAGCCTATGATTTTTCACACCAGTTATTTATTTAGAGCAAACCTTCCTACAGGATGTCTAAGTCATCTGGGGGTTCAATGACTGCTCCTAGCTTGCAGTGTTCTGCAAACTTGGTCAACCAGAGACCTTTGGTATCAACTTTTACTTCAGTAAAGTTGATGCTAAACAGAAGAGGTCCCAATACAGAACCCTGGTGGATTCCATTGGTCATTTGTCTCTTTTATGGAGGTAACTTCTCCTATTTTGATTTCCTGTATCCTAACTGTGAGCCAATTGCCAGTTAGCAATCCAATGGGTGACATAAGGGTTTATTCCTGGTGTATTTAGCTTTTCTGCTATGCCAGAGTGGGGAATTGTGTCAAAAGCTTTGGCCAGCTCAAGGCATGTGGTGTGGGCCACTTGCCTTCATCCATTGCTTTGGTGTCCTTTTAAAAAAGTGCAGAAGATTATTTATTTATGTATGTATGTATGTATGTATGTATGTATGTATGTATGTATGTATTTATTTTTGAGTCACACACATCTGTGAAATGGCAGTCTGAAGAGGAACAGACTACAATTTAGCTATTTTACAACAGGAATGCTATTGCCCATTTTACAAAAGTGTTCATGTATTGGTTGTGTTGAGAGATGTCTTTAGTTGTTGATTATCTTGGCCTACGAAACCATTAATCTCTTTCTAAAATAAAACGTTTTAGGCTTTCCAACAACAAAAAAATATATATGTATTTGTCTATGCTTTATTAATAAGTGAATACAACAATCACATCTGGCTCTTGCTTCAAGTGAAAAGAAAATATAACACATGTCCACCAAATCATTGTAAATAATTCCATCCATCCATCCATCCATCCATCCATCCATCCATCCATGACCCCTTTTCCCATTTTTGCACATGGGGGAGTGGGTGTCACTTCATCAGTGACAATTATCTAGAGCCAAAGCTTATACCACTGGGTGGCTATCCCCACCATGGTATTGTAAATAATTATAATTTTAATTCATAAAGGCATTGTTTCTGAATGCAATCAAACAAGTCCCAATCTAAACTGCAAATACAACTCATTCAGACATACTTTACAAAAGTTTAAGCCTAGTGTCAAACAAAAGTCAGAAATTTTTCACCATATCAAATATATGCTCGGTAGATTATGTGCATTAATAGTCATGGGACATTTCACATTCTAAGAGAATTTAGGACTGAGAGAAATTGGAAAAAGTGATGTGTGCATCAAATAAGACCTAAATACATCATTCTCATGTATAAAGAATCAGAGCTGTGCATTAGAAATGGCTGCTATACATTAGAAATGGCTAGGGATACAACCTTCATGTTAAAGGAGACATGGTAAAGGAGTTCCTGTTTTTTATTCAAACACAGATCCTCAAACATAGCAATGTATGCAGAAAACAAGGTATGACTTCATCACAGAACAAGAGATACATTAAACTAAATTAAAAATGCTAAGATAAGGAAAAGGCAAGGCATGTCACTCAAACTCTTGTAGCAGTATGCAGGCAAACAACACCACAGCATGTCTAAGAATAGTCTACATGGGAAGAATGAGATATGACTCACCTGAAACACACAGCCACAAAGATCCCAAGGTGAAACTCTCCCTCTTCTTAGCAATATTTAATATACTATTTCCAAGAATAGTAATGTGGATAAGGATGAACCTAAAAATTCTGTGATGGTTTGTCACCAAGTGGAAACATTTTTCCTTATTATTAGATAATGGTCTTTCTAAACAACAGAGTATGTTACTAATTTACACATTCACCAGTTATTAACATGACCATTTACACAATTAAAAATAAAAGTACAGTTGAAGACTTTTGCCAAGACTTTTGACTTCCAAACTATTGCTTGGCACCAAGTTAAGCTCATGAAAATTCTGGTATGCTGTCATTACATTGTGATTCGCATTGGTTTTATTTATTTATTTTTTGTTTGTTCAGTGAGTAGATAAGTTGATCCAAGGGCCATTTTCAGCAATGACCCAGGACAATGGGGAAATACAAAGTATGGACAAAAACATGTGTTTCAAAAAACAGAATAACTACAAAGTATTGCGGTGTTATAAACAGTTCAAATAGATATAAAGAAAAAAAATGAACATTTTATACACAACTGATAATCAAATACATGATACACGTAATTCAAATGAACAGAAATGAAGCACATACAAGCCAAATCATTAAATATATAAAATAACTACTTCCAATTAGGGTTACCACCTGTCCCACTTTGTGAGGGACAGTCCCTCTATGGAGAGTTGTGTCCTGCAAAAAAATTGAAAAAATGGCAAATGTCCTGAGATTTTAGAACAACATTATTTCCTATATTTTACGTAATAGTTGCATAAAACAGTTATTCTGTATCGGAAACACCTAAATGTTATATGAAACAGAATAAGTAACTAAAATGCTACAAGAATAAGATTTTATTTAGGCCAAACAGTGAAGTTCTGTCCATTGTACTGGCCATGGGTATGTTTCACCCTGCAAAATCTGATGTTTGTACCAAAAATGTCCCACTTTAGGGATTTGAAAAGGTGGTAACCCTACTTCCAATGATTTGAGTGAATATGAACTTTTCCATTGGTATATTGTAGACTGAGGAAGACAAAAAACTAGCATTAACACAATTGTTTCTCTTAAACCAGTTTTAAAACAGAAGTAAATGTGTTTAAAATGAAAGTTGTTATTTAGATAATTACATGTTGGTTTTTAAATATTTTTAATGTATTTTATTGGCTGTGTGACATCATGTGATTTGATGGATTTTATATATAACTGTGCTGTTAATTATGTATGATGTACTGATGAAGGATTGTATCTGAAAGCTTTACTTTCATTAAAGTGCTTGATATTGCAGTGCTTGTTTATTTTTTAGTTTTTTGTATTGTATGTTGCACTACTTAACTATGCTCCCTCTCTGATTGTATTGTAACATTCTTTTTTGAGTATGGTGCATGCATGTTAAGTTTTGGTGAAGTCTGGTATTATACAGCCTGAGAATATGTCTGCACATAAACTTAGTGAACTACTGTACTTGTGGCTCGCTCCAGTCCTCTACTCGGGCAATTAAGCAATAATGCTAATATGAATGAGGCAGCTCAGAATGGCACGGATGATATATTGCACCAAATTATATCTCTTGAACATAAGGTACAGAAATTCAAAAATTTACAGTGACAGCACTTTAGTTTCTCAGCGTAATTAGAACTAAATGTGGTTCCACGTGGATTATGTATTTTAAGGATGCCTTCTTTCAAGAATACGTATCCCAAACTCTTAAAAAAATGGCAGGAACTCAACATGAAATTAGGTCTTGAAAATATGGTCTAAATAAATTATTATTTTATTAAAGTTGAACAAGAATTACAAATGAAGATTGTACAAATGGAAAATGAAATCTCCAATTTACCTTGTTTTGTTGAGTATACATCTGCCTATGATTCTGTTTGACCAATTATGAGCAAAAACTTTAGTTATAAGAGCAATGTAAACTGACTAGGGATATTAATGATTTTCAATCAGGCAAGATTTTTTTCATGGCCAAAATATGATATGGATAAACAGAACCAGAATGATGCGTTGCATAGATCTCAGAGCAAGCATGGTTCTATGTATAAATTAGATGATATTTCTGTACCTGTTTCCACTATAGCTGCTGATGATAATATGGTAAATACTTTGAATATGTTGAATGAAACACAACCTGTACCTTTAAATGCTACTATGATTGCTCCCACAACTAATGAAATCAATTCATTATCTACACCCTCTATGGTTGCTATGGGTGCTGTTGAATCATCAAATAACATTAACAGATTAGTGGATTTTCAGAAAGTTCTACCAATCGTTCATCCGAAATTACCAGAACAAGTCATCATCCACAAGAGAGGGCATTCCACAGGGAGGTCCCAAGTGAGGAAGAGAGAAACCAGCCATCATGGTCATATGCAAACTCGCAGCCAAACTCAATAACAAAAATGCTAAATATGGATTCTATCATTAATTTAACCTACTATCAATGCAATGAAGTGAAGATTCAATTACTTAATAAAGGTTGGAAGTTTATTCCTTCCAGAATGGACACGCTAACTAATGCATTGACTGATCTTGCATTATTTAGCCTCAATTTAAATTCAAAACTCACTTTTGGAAATACTGCTCATTCTTTGGCAACAAAATATAAAAAAATAGTACCTTTACTCCTATTAGTCATCCTGTTGTCACCACATTACGTGATGTGTGTGAAAGGCAGATTCATGATATGTTTGATCTGACATCCTGTGTAAAATTTTATAATTTGACTCCAAATTTCTGTGTGCTTTCTATCTCAAAAACAAAAAAAAAACCTAAAAAATATCCTTGTTTTCCCTCCTCTCCTCGACTAGTTTAGACCAGTATACAGGCTTTGCTGTATTCTGGGCTGTGGTGTAGTTCCTGTGGTGTCCATTGCCTTACTTGGATAGAAGGAAGTTTCTTTGCTCACCAGTGGGAGTGGGGAGCCTTGAGCAGCCTATCTGTCCCTGAAGGAGTGACCTCAGCACAAGAGCTTGTAGTAATTGGTTGTTTTGGACCATTTCTAGCTCTTTTGAAGTTCCCTGTTTAAAATCCACCTCTGAGCATTTTTTTCTGGCTATACTACTCAGCAACAGCTCCCCGTGGTCCTGCAGAGTGGTCCTAGCAGCAGAGAACTGAGAAAAGTGACTACTTTCCTGATTTAAGTATTTTTTGCTGTTTTTTACCTGAAATACCTTCTCTTGCTTACCTTGAACAAGCTTAAACTGTTTTTTTAACTGTTTGTTGCATTATATATTATTTGCGCTTAAAGTTTCATTTAGTCGAAAATTGGTCGAAAGTTGTTTGTTTGTTTGTTAATTTAACTGTTGAGGCTGCCCACTAAAGTGAGCTAGCCTATGTAACTGATTTATTACTGTTTCCTGCATTTCTGTGTGCTTTCTATCTCAAAAAAAAAAAAATCCTTGTTTTCTCGCCTCTCCTTGACTAGTTTAGACCAATGTACAGGCTTTGCTGTATTCTGGGCTGTGGTGTAGTTCCTGTGGTGTCCATTGCCTTACTTGGATAGAAGGAAGTTTCTTTGCTCACCAGTGGGAGTGGGGAGCCTTGAGCCGCCTATCTGTCCCTGAAGGAGTGACCTCAGCACAAGAGCTTGTAGTAATTGGTTGTTTTGGACCATTTCTAGCTCTTTTGAAGTTCCCTGTTTAAAATCTGCGTTTCCACGGCTTTGCGCAGTTGTGCGCGCAGCGCCGGTTAAACAAGGTTAAACTTTTTCTGGCTCCGCCAAGCCTGCTCTTCAAATTTTCCCTTAAGAAAGCTCTACTCTTATAATAACCTAGTCTAATCACTTTATTATAAGCCTAGCACTTGTTCTCAAAAGCTCTCTTCTAAGTAAGCACTCGCTAACTAAAGTAAGCACTACATCCACCTACCTTCCCTGTGAGTACCCACTTTCCTTAAAGGCACAGCATTCCCTTATAATATTCTAGCATGTCGAGTGGTAGATTGCTGACATCCTCTCCAGTTCAGCTGGTTAATCTGGGAATCTTGAGACAATGCTACAATTGTCTCATGTACACAGACAACCCTCTCCTCCTCCCAACAAACACAAATACATGTGAGAGATGCAACTATATAGCTAAACTGGAGGCTGAACTCTCTCAACTCAGGACTGGCAAGACCAGACAGGAGGAGATGATAACCACACACACACCAAACCCAGTCCCACATAGACCTATCACAACTGCAAACCAAACACATAAAAACACAAAGACATACTCGGAGGCTCTAACAAAAAACTTACCAAATCAACAGAGGCTCCCAAATCAGACACCCAAAAATCCACCACCTCAAAACATAACATATGCATCACATACTTCAATAAATCAGTGTGTCAAATAATCACAGCCTTTAAGGCCAAACACCATGCCTGATACACTAGTAATAGGTGACTCTATAGTCAGACACACTGATGTTCCACTTACCAGGCTGAACAAGGAGAGGGTAACGGTGAGCTGCTTATCGGGAGCTAGGATCCACCACATAACACACACACTCAGGTCACTCCAAAGCAAGTACAAATATGACTCTGTCATTGTCCATGCCGGCATGAATGACCTGAGATGTACCTCCCTGGACTACATGAAAAGAGACATAGAGGAGCTCTCTGATTATGTAGCCCAGGCTGGTATGACCCTGACCCTGAGCAGCATTTTGCCCTCACCAAGAATGATGCCACAATACAAAGACAAGATGACCAGCTTTAATAATTGGCTCAAATACTGGTGTCATTCTAGGGGGATCCAATGTCTGTCTGCTTGGGATGACATGCTGGACAAGCCATGCTGCTTCGCAAGGGACAGCTTGCATCTGTCTCCACTGGGCTTCCGGATATTGGCTAAGGGTCTTGCCTCCCCCATAGTGCCTTTTTTAGGCAAGGCTCAAAAGACAAACCCACCTCCTTAGAAAGCAAAAATGGAAAAAAATTAAGGGTAATGCTGCTCAACGCCAGAAGTCTAAATCTCAAGATGCAGGCTCTCGAAGCACTCCTCAGTATGGAGGACATTGATGTCTGTGCAGTAACTGAAACCTGGTTCAAGGCTCCTGAGAGCACCCCAGTGCTACCAGGCTATGCCTCGTATCATGCTTTTCGGCCCCAAAACACGGGCCAAACCAAAAAGGGAGGGGGAGTGTCCATATTCATCAAGGACACCCACACCTCCAGGTTAGTGGCAACACATGAAGCATCAGAGACCATCCAGGTGCAGCTAACCATAGGTAAAACTGCTATACAACTGGTAGCATGTTACAGACCACCCCTCCCAGTCTCAGGAACCCCACTCAGCCTTCCTGAAGACATTGGAGGATATGAATGTTTCACCAAACACCATCATATTGGGAGACTTCAACTACCCTAACATAGACTGGGTGCATTATTCTAGCCCAAACACCCTAGCCCAAAGGTTCCTGGAATTCATAAATTCAAACGCAGTGGAACAGCTAGTCACCTCTCCCACAAGTGGAGATAATATACTAGACCTGATCATCACAAACATGGGGACAAAGTGCTCCACACCGGAAGTATACCCTTCATTAGTGAGGTCTGACCACAAACTAATCACCCTGGATATACATATCCCACCTCCACCCCCAACACAAAAGACTACAGTGAAAAACTTCTCAAAAGCCGACTTTACACTTCTTAAAACTGAGACGGTATCCTTTAAGCCCACTGGGACAGTGGAAACCACATCCTACAATGCAGAATCCTTCACAAATGCTTTCTACGGACATCTCCAAGAATGCATGGATCATGCAATCCCAAATAAACCCAAGAACCCCTCCACCAAGGGAAGGCGTCCTGTCTGGTGGACCCCAACCATAAACAAATTGTATAACAAAAGAAGGAAGCTACTGCACGACAGAGCAAAATCCCATAAAGAGAAGGCATCTCTGATCAGCACTAGTAGAAAGCTACGTTCTCTCATAAAAACATCCAAGGCCAACTTTGAGAGAAAAATCGCTATGGACACTAAAGATAACCACAAGGCCTTCATCAGCTATGTTAGAAACCTAGGCGGAAACCCTCAGATATGTTCAGAGTTAGTTCACAATGACAAAAAATACACTGAACCGACAGATATTGCCAACATTCTGGCAGACAGGTTCAGTGCAAATTTCTCCCCTCCCTCACCCCCAAAAGAAGAAATACGTATCCCAGCTGACTGTAACCTCCCTGTCATCTCAGATGTCCAGGTGAGAACTGCCCTCAGCAAATTTAAAAACACAGCATCAATGGGACCCGACGGTATCTGGGTTGCGTGCTACGTGAACTCCAAGAGGAGCTAAACCCGCACATAAAAATGCTATTTAACCTTAGCCTTACTACAGGATATGTACCTGAAAACTGGCGTACAGCAACAGTAGTCCCACTCCACAAAGGAGGCACCTCTACTGACTCTGGTAACTACCGCCCCATAAGCTTAACCAGCCTGGTCTGCAAAGCTATGGAAAGAATCATTATGGAACTAATAAACAGAGACATTGGGGACTTACAGACACTTGATCCCACCCAGTTTGGCTTTGTAAAAGGCAGATCCTGCCTTTTAAACCTGGTTGACTTTTTCAAAACAGTCACTAGAGCCATTGACAAGGGAAAAGCAGTCCATACAGCCTACCTGGACTTGGCTAAAGCTTTCGACACAATACCCCACTCTGGCATCATAGACAAGCTCAACAGCTTAAATGTAAATCCATATGTCACAAGATGGGTGGCAAACTGGCTAAAGGATAGAACCCATAAAGTCAAAATCGCTGGAGCCATGTCAGACTCAAAGCCAGTGACAAGTGGTGTCCCACAGGGCTCTGTCCTGGGACCCCTCTTGTTCGGCATTTATTTTTCAGATGTGAAAGCAAACATGGGAGGGTTGTGGCTGACAAAGTTTGCAGATGACTGCAAACTAGGCACCATAGTCGATACACCAGCTGACACATACATCCTACAGAAAGGCCTCACTGAAATGGACAACTGGTGTCGGAGTCATGGCCTTAAACCGAATGCCAAAAAATGTATAGTCATCCGCTTTGGGAAAAACAAAGTGCCCACAAATTATCACATAGGCGGTAACCCACTGAGTACAGAAAAAGTAATCAGAGACCTGGGGACCCAAGTCGATAGTGACCTCTCATTTGACACCCACATTGCCAAAGTGGTTAGAAAGACTTTCTACCTTGCCCACATTATCATGAAGGGATTCACATCCAGATCAAAGGAGGTCATTGTGCCCCTGTACTCCTCCCTTATCAGGCCCATGATTGAGCACAATGCCCCATTTGGTATGTACCTCACCCGGCACTTGCAACAGCTAGAGAGACCCCAAAAGTACCTCACCAAGAGGATCAAGGGTCTCAAACATATGTCATATGCTGCCAGACTAAAGAAACTCCAGCTCTATTCAGTAGCATACCGCCTACTCAGAGGTGATCTGTGCCTGACGTACAAGGCCATGTCCAACCAGGAATTGATGGACATGCTCCACCTCAAAAAATCCAAATCCATCAGAACCACGAGAGCTAAAGATTTGAACCTCAGCAAAAATATGAATAGGACATGCTGGAGGGACAGATTCATAACTCAGAGGCTTCCCATACTCTGGAACAGAATCCCAGTTTATGTTAGACAGAGCCCCCCACTGACTCTCTTCAAGAGAAATCTTGACGAGGGGATGGGAGATCGTAGGTTTACCCCAGGGGTCATCTCTGTGTCACTACTAGACAAAGGCACAGTAAACTAATTCTATTCTGTTCACTTTTGTACCATTACATGGGGTGGCGAAAGCCACATCACTATGGCTAGGCTTATAAATGCCCCAGGGCAGATAACCTAGTACCAAACTATGAAACTATTAAACTATGAACATCAAGCCTTGCTTAATTTAGAGAATAATAATGATATCATTATAAAAGAGACTGACAAAGGTGGTGAGATAGTTGGTATGGATCGACCTAAGTATATTCCTGACATTAATAATATTTTAAATGACATTTCTGCTTTTCGAGAGATTAGAGATGTTGGTGTGTTGAAATATATATACAAAATATTAATGCGGCGATTTATGATTTGCAGATTATGAATGATATTTCATTAGACGTATTCAGTTATTTTCCTCTTCCTTGTCCAGTCACCCCAGTTGTATGGTTTACCAAAATACATAATCTCCCAAACAATCCACCAATGAGACCTATTTTCTCAGGAAGGGGAGAGAAAATTGTATTTACAAAACATACTAAGTAAATATTTATCAGATGTTAAAAGTTTTATTAAAGATACAGGTGACTTTTTGGCTCACTTACGTACATGGTTTTATGGACAACCATAGTTTTGCTACATTGGATATAATCTCCTTATTTACTGTAATTCCTAACAAATATGGGATCTGTGCCATAAGAGAACTTTTAAAAGTACAAGGTAGAAGTAACAGCAGTGAAGCTGAAGCTATATGTGAATTATCACAACTTGTGCTTGATAAAATGTTTTTATATTTGACAGTAAGTTTTATCATCAAGTAGTGGGTGTTGCAATGGGCACTCCCATTGCTAACACATATGCTAACCTTGTGCTAAATAAATGGGGAATATGTGTGTGTGTGTGTGTGTGTGTGTATATATATATATATATATATATATATATATATATATATATATATATATATATATATTTAACAATACATGTATCTATGCATCTAAAATTGCTTTTTTTAAAGATAATTGTTGATGACATCTTTTTTGTATGGCCAGAGAATGAATCAGAATTATTGGATTTTGTTAGCTTCCTAAATACCACCACTGATTTTCTGAAGTTGAAAATGACATATTCTGAAACTAAAATTATTTTTTTAGATATTGGACATTGTAATGAGTTGGGCATACACAGTAGTATATATATATATATATATATAAAATATCATAAGAACAAATACCTTCATAGGAACAGTATGCATGCCCAACATGTTTTTAAAGGTATTGTGAAGGGACAATATATTCAAATGATTAAATTAAACACGGATCATGATAGATGTCTCACTCAGATGCAAGAGATAACACAAGAATCTAAAGCCAGAGGATATTAAGAAGATTTGTTAAATGCCACTTTTAATGAGGTTTTTAATAAAAGGGGCAATATGGCACAACCCTATTTTCAACTAATTACACCAATACCAGAAATTCTTCTCATGTTAATACATTATACTTCACTACCAGGTATAGTAGATGTAGTAAGGAAATACAGAATATTATTCAGAACAATTGGTATATTTTACAATCACTTCCTGAGTTAGAGAAGTATATAGGGAATACTTCGAAATTTACATATAGAAATTGTCCTAGCCTTAAGAAATGCTGGTGCTATAAAGACTTTTCTCATAATAAATGATCCAATTTTTCAAAGATAGGAACTGTTCCATGCTATAATTGTTCAACATGTAAAATAATCAACACTGAGGTCTGTTTTATACACCCGGTTAATGGTAAAAAATATACATGTACCTGCTATGTTAATTGTAATTCCATAAATACTATTTATTTAGCAACATGCAAAAGATGTACTAGTTTTTATATTGGCAAATCCACCAGAAAGTTGAGAGAGAGAATAGTAGAGCATAGGTCAGGGATACAGAGAGGTGTTATGAATAATTATTTGGCAGAGCGTTTAAAAGAAAATGGTAATGACTACTCCTTTATGCTTAAGGTTACGGAAACCATATTTAAAAACATCAGGGGTGGAGACATAAATAATAGGTTAGAACTGAAGGAATATGAATGGATTGTATGTTTAAATGCCGATCATCCACCTGGTATTAACAAAATGATTTCTCTTAAACCAGTTTTAAAACAGAAGCAAATGTGGTTAAAATGAATGTTGTTATTGAGATTATTACATGTTGGTTTTTAAATATTTTTTAATGTATTTTATTGGCTGTGTGACATCACGTGATTTGATGGATTTTATATATATTTGTGCTCTTAATTATGTATGATGTACTGATGAAGGATTGTATCCGAAAACTTTACTTTCATTAAAGTGCTTGACGTTGCAGTGTTCATTTATTTTTTAAAAGACAAAAAAAAAATGCAATGGGAATATTTTAAAAAGAGAAGTTTTAGGATGCTACTTATAGTCCCAGATTTCACACCCAAGTAGTCGTTATCCGTGCAGAGTGCCATTACACCTATATGCAAATAAGAAGTTTAGGTTATTCAAGCTAAATAAATGGGAAGGCATTTTGATAAACATACCCACTTATGACAAAGGTGTAAAGTGACTGAAGTTAATTGCTAAGTATATGCAAAGGGATTACCTGACAGCCTTAGGCTTCTTATGACTTTGCATATACTCAGATATTGTGAATGAATATGGCTATGTGCAGCCACCCTTGAAAGATGTAAAACAAACAGCAGACAATGCAGCTTTTATTATTAATATTTTTAAAAAATAAAGAGATTTAAAATGTTTTATATTGGAGTATCCTTATGTGGACGCCCTGATGAGTTTCTTTAAAGAACGGAAATGGGAAGATAGGAAAGATTGAAAAAGGGAAGACAATAACAAAGAGGAAAACATCAAGAGGGTTGTGCTAGAGGAGGTGAGAGGGGAGCAGTGCTATGTTTTTGATTTTTGGTGCAGTGGAGGACCCCAATGTTGAAGGGGTAGGGGCCTGTGGTGGTGCAGTGGACAGTGCCAGCTGGGACAATGAGACTTCTACCCACTTAAATAAAGTTTTAATTGGATGAGGGTGCTGTTCCATGACCCGATCCACCAAATCCTTAACAAAGCCCAGAAGTCCCTGTTCAGTGAAGCTTGCCTGGCTGCCATGGGGTAGAGTGCCTACAGGACTAGCGCCACTGCCCCAATACTGTGAGGACATCCCTGGATGCCAACAGGATGAGTGCACTGTCCTGACACTGTCAGGACATCCCTGGATGAGCAGAGCTCAAATATTCCCTAACCTGGGAGGTACACAGCTTGGCTTTTCCTAAGGAATTTGGAACTGTAAAAAAGAACAGTAGTGAGAGAAAAAGAAAACAAAGACTGATAGTGCAATGCATAACTAAAATAAGAAAAGGAGAGAAAAAAGGGGAAGAGACAAAAAATACACACGATAAATTCACGTTACACTTCATTAAAGTTATTATAAATCAATTTTATTTTTATTACATTTTTATTGAACTAAAACAAAATGCATGGAAATGCTTATGTACACATGGGAACAATGAGTGTATGGCTTGGTGGAGTTTATATTTACAATCTACTGATAGTAACATACAAAATGGTAATACATTTAAAATTTCTGCTTGATATGGATTTGGTTGCAATACCGTACTGAAAGCACTTTAGCTCTTCTGTTACCATTCTTTATAAATACCTTTGCAGTTATACTGTATACATTTATGAAATCAGTTAAGAATAGAAAACATCATTTATTGTTTGACATTTATTTTTTTTTTAATTATAAGGCTTTTATTCATATTTACAAGCACCCTCAACTAATCTGGCAGTCATCCTATGCTGTTGACTGCTGTTGCAGTTTATTTCCTCTTCAGCTAGATAGAGAAAACATAAGATCATTGTTCTTTAAATGTATCTCACCTTTTTTCCTTAACATTTGTAATTATTAGTACTCTGCAAGACATTTCAGTTACTGTTGCACTTGCTTAGTTTATCTGTTTACTTCTATAAACATTTATTCACATCTGAATTCTCATTCTGTACAATATTTAATTCAATGCAAGTTGAAATAGTAGTAGTGCATCTTCCTTCAAATTGATTCACTTTTATATGTGTGCACAGATTGTTTGGGGGAGGGCTGTTGTCTTTAATCTCACCATACGCTTTCAGTCTAAGTTCTAATTTCAGCTGTTATGGTTTGCATAGCTCATGAAGCTTTATATAAAACTGTAAATTTTCTTCAGACATAGGCAGAAGCTATATACACACACACACACACACACACACACACACACACACACACACACACACACACACACACACACACACACAGACACACACACAAACATCTTTAAACAAAACATGTTCACTGTTTCAAATGGATGCAGTACACATACTTCAGGACAACAATGTGTGCTTTGATAATTTTCTGCTTACTAACTGTAAGCATATGAGGGGATTGTTTAAAATGTATACAGAAGTAATAAAACTTGTCAGCTCTCACTAAACTATGTGTTAGTCATTTACTTGACATTGCAACCTCCATTCCCTCCTCCAAATCTCCATTATGCCTGAATGAATTTAATCATCTTTTATGTGCAGTTAATATTGTGAAAGAAATGGCTGCCTTATACAATTTTATACTTGTTCTTCTTTCGGCTTTTCCTGGTTAGGGTTCGCCACAGCAGAACTCCGGTCTGCTAATGATTGGCAGTAGATTTTTATGGTGCTGAGGTGCCAGCAACCTTCAACAAAGGCACGCCCTATGCATGTCTTTTGAATGCCACTCAACCACGGGGAGGACATGCAGACTCCACACAGAATGCGCTCCAGCCGAGAATCGAACGGGAGAACCTCTTGCTGTGAGGCGGCAATGCTACAGCTGCACCAACGTATACAATTTTATACTAATACATATTATTTTTCTGGCCTGTACAAACAAAATAATTTCTTTACAAAAATGGTCTGCAAGTAGTTCAGCTACTAACTTGGGTATTAACTACTGGAAATGAAATTATGTAATAATGCAAATATTTTTGCTTGTGTATAACTACATAAATTTATACAAGCGAAAAAATAATAGCAAATATAGATTTTATGAAGATCTGTATTTTAGAGACATGCACAGACACACATACATAAACATGTGTGTGTGTGTGTGTGTGTGTGTGTGTGTGTGTGTGTGTGTGTGTGTATGTGTGTGTGTGTGTGTATATATATATATATATATATATATATATGTGTGTGTGTGTGTGTGTGTGTGTGCGCATCCATTCTTACATATATTTCTTTACTCATAAATATACATTTGTATTTATACACAAAATATCATCAAACAAACATTCCTAATTTATATTCAGATGCATTTCTGTATATACACATATTATTTTGTCTTATAGTAAAGTATATACATACATACATATATATATATATATATATATATATATATATATATATATATATATATATATATTTGCAGTTCCAAATATTTCTTCTAGCAAATACCTTCAGTTATGCAACCTTCTAATACTTATTTTAAACCTATGTTTAATATGACCAAAAAAAAAAAAAAAAAAAAGAAACACTATAGAGCTCTGGCCTTCTTGCCATCACTTGATCTAACCACTCAGCCAGTTAGTCAGGTCTATGCTTGTGTAGGTCATCATACCAGTGTCTGAACTGGGAGCCAGAGCAAATAATCCCTGTCAGGGATGACAGGTGCTCACCCAACTCTTACCAGATGTCTGTTTTCTTCCACTCAGGCCCTTTTATATAGACCTGGGACTTATCTAGGTACAAATCACTCAGAAGGTAGAGCATAATTTTGGTATCCATGTCAGACCAGCTCAGAGAATGGTCTAATACCTTCTCAGGTGTTGCCATCATTAGAAGGTGCCAGTGCCATAATGAAAAAAGTATGAGCAGGGCTGGGGTTCACAGGTTTAGAACTATTAACTCTAGAGTAAGGGATCACTCTAACCAAACCAAGTTAACCATGAGGGAACTTAGACCTGGTTCTGTTACTATTGACAGATTTGCTTTAACCTAAAATACTTTGTCGTGTACATGTTTTTCTTAAAGGAATACATTCACATTTCATTTAAATGATGGATAAAAATCATTAATGAAATCAACAGTTTTTGTTTTACTTACTGCTGCTGCTGTACACTGCATTTGCTACCTTTCTGGAGTATTACACCTGAAAGACTGGAAGGAATGATGTTTTTATGCATTCTTCCTGCAGTATAGCACCAATATGGCAGGAGTTTTTTTATTTATTTATGCAGAAATAAATATTCTTGTGTGTCAGTACTATCTTTTAGTAATTTTTGAGGTGTGCCAGATGATGTTGAAGGGGCAGAGATTATGCTTCATGTTTTTGCAAACTCATATGCATATGACTGAATTTTGCCTTTACTACACATAACTTAGAAAATAACTAAGGTTATCCACACATTTCCGTGGCATTCTGGGGACTGGTGCACATTCTGCTGCTATCCCCAGTGTATTCATGTGAACCCCAGCCCGTGTTCACTACTGCCTGAAGACTGGTTATGCAGATAGGATGCCTTATACATTCATGTATTACTGTGATTCATAGAGATAAGCATAAAAAGGCATAATTTGCGTACAAAATGCATAAATGACCCTGAACTGATGCAAATAAGTTTTAACACTGCCATATTAACTGCGATTACTCAAGTTAGGCAACAAATAGCTTATGAAATTGTGGACTAAGTAAGTAATAAATAATAGAAACATTGCACATTAATATCACAAAGTTTAAAATTATAAAAGATTACTGGGTTTACTTAAAGAAATGTTTATTTACTGATATGATGGTCATATTAAAATGACAAGAAAAATTGTAAAGCTGTCATTTGCAAATAGATATTCATTACAGCAACAGTTGAAATATATAGTGATCACTGGGGAAGCAATTTATTTAGGTGCCGTTTAGTGATTGGGCACACATGCTAAAAATATAGTGATTTAATAGTGAATTACTAAGGTATCAAGGACGTTTTGTTGGCTCTTCATATATATGTGTTTACCTGGAGATTTGTGAACGACACTGTTGAATGAAAAATTACAGAATTATGAATAAAATAAGAGGTCAGGGAAGGCTAGATCTGTTAACAAAGTGCTTTTGACTTACTATTGTAAATGTATTCATGATGGTTCAAACATTAGTCCAAAACAACCTTACTTGGCTGATTTGAGAGTCTAGATGAGCATATCATTATGGGTTTTGTGTAAACAAGTTTTTCTTGAGAATATGGTAGTCATGCATTCATGGCTGTGTTGTTTGACTGATAATTACATCAAACTTTTTTTGTGTGTGTGTTTATATGTCTGACTGTGACATATTGTTTTACGTGCAGTAATGATGTAAAATCAGGAATCAAGGTAGAAAAAAAATAACTTCAGCCCTGAGGAGAACTGCATCCTAATGGCAGCCCTTGGGAAATATAGCAAATGTCTTTTTGGGAAAAGAGGGCCCAAACAAGTTCAGAGGTCAAAGACCTGGAGTCATGTTGCTATGCACATTAATGACATCAGTGTAAGGAAATGCACATTAACACTGTGCAAGTAGATGGCAAATGATGTGGAAGGACATGGTAGGACCAAGGTTTGGCAGAGTGCATTGCCTATACCAGTACTGGGAGAGCCTACATCATTTATCCCTTTAACACCAGATGAGGAATACCCTCTCTCCATCCACAGAGATGACTATGACACAGAAGGTAATGGGACTGGAATAATCAGAGGTGGTGTGGACACTGGCTGTTACCAATGTCTGCAGCAGCAACACTCAGCTGCTCAGGAAGGTTGATTTAAAAGCAGTAACATATATTTATAAAGAAAATTGAATGCTGAAATGGAATGATTATGCACAACAATAACCATTAACAGCTGAAACCTCCACTTCTGCACAGAATGACAATGAAGGCAGTGTGCATGGTAAGTTTCCCCAACACCGCCTTACTCAACACATAGTGATGCATATTGATAATATTTTAAAATCATTTTTACAGGATCAGGACAGGAAAAAAAAGTTCCACTAAAACAATAAATGTGGAGCATATAAGCAGCAGAATGTCTGATGGTAATGATGATGATGATGATGCCATATGTATATTTATGAGGCAGTCTAAGGAATCTGGCATGCTGTCTCCAAATTTAATGGCAGGATCTTACACCCCACACCAAGTTAGTAACTCTATAGAAAAGTGACAGTGCATCACAAAGTCAAACACATGCTGAGATTAAACTCACTCTTGTATAGGAAGTAAACCCATGCACCTCTATACCAGTATCTCCAAACCCAGCAAACACTTTCAGGATGGCAGAAATTCAGGGGTAACAGTGTCTATAGTGTCACCTTCACAAAGGGGAGTCAGGTAGGGGAGTCAGGTACAGGAGTTTGTCACAGCTGACCAGAAAATACATAAAGCATTGGCAGTCCAGCAGCAAATGTGCTGTGACATTGTCAGGGTTCAGAACAATTCCACAGAGAGTCAGTTAGAAACAGTCAAAGCCCTACAAGGTATATGTGAGGATGTAGTACAAACTGGAGAGCACCACCACGTAATAAAATCTTCTTTATTTAAAATGACAAAATGAGCGCTTTCGCGTGCTTCCACAAGGCACGCTTCTTCAGATTCAATGAACAATAGTAAAAACACATTCTTTATATCCACAAGCATTATTGAAATTAGGAATTAATTAACCTATAGTGATGGTTATTCACTTTTTCAATTAGTTATGGCAGGGTGTAGCCTGAAAATAATTAGCTACATGTTTTTCAAAAAATCAAGTCAAAGTGCCAAGCTTATAAAACAGAGAAATATTTGCTATTTTTGCAGCCATTAAATACATCATTCTTATAGTTAATAAAACTATTTCTAAGATCTGGTAGATAAGCTCCATGTTATGCAAAGCCTCTATGTAAAAAAGTTTAGTATATGCATATAACTACTCCCTAAAAATACTGATCTTAGGATATATACATATCATATTGCAGCCTATATACACATCTAACGAAAGAACTATAGCTAGTTACATGTTAAACACCATCATTCCATTCACAACCTCTATACTAAAACAATTCATAACAATCCCATATAAAGATGCTTTTTTATATAAATATGTGCTAAACTATCATCTATACAACATATAATAACAATGAACAGATAAATAACTAAATAAATAAATAAATATATATTCATATGAATTCAAAAAAAAGGGAGTTCTTCATACAATGTGAAGTGTAATGCTGAATGCAGAACTAAAAACTGAATAATAAGACTGAAAGGACCATATACAATAGACACACATTTCATTTTATATTAATACTTTCGTCTTTTCAAGTGTGATCTAATACTCACATATACATTCAAACCTGGAGGACTTTGAGCTCTAAATTTAAAGATCCAATTTAATTCTAAGTTCTCAAGGTCATTAAAGTTGTCACCTTTTCTAGTATTCATTCCTTTCTTTTGTAAAACTCTAAAGAGAAACTTATGTTCTGGATAGTCTACAATATGTTTGGCTAACGATTCTTTTGTCAGCTTTTTTGATGGCATAAATATGTTCTTGTATCCTATCCCTGAGCCTCCTTGTGGTCATGCCTATATAAAAAGCCGGGCATGACTCACAGGTGGCCAGGTATATGACATTGCTATCCTCGCAATTTGCAGTGCACTTGAATTCAAAGTTAAATAATAGCTCAGAGTGGAAGAATGTCTTATCCTTAGATATCCACTCACATGAACTACACTTCCCACAAGAGTGGGTTCCTCTTATGTTGTTCTTGAATGGATTATGTGGTGTCAAAGATCTGTGCAATTTTTCGTCACATAATATCCGTTTCAAGTTCTTTGAATTCTTATAAACAAAATTCGGTCTTGCACCAACCAATTGTTTGATATCTTCATTTGTTATCAGGATAGGCCAGTTCTTCGAAATAACTTCTGTTATATATTTATTATCACTTGTATATGTAATAATACATCTAACATAGTCTGAATTTATTTTTGAAGGGTTTATATAGTTACTTCTAGATGAAAAATTCCAAGTCCTTCCTATATTAGAATGACTAGAGTATTTTTGACCCCTAGATATATCTTTCTCTTGTATAAACGAATCTTTAATATTTCTGACCATGTCTGGGTTATATTTCCTATCCTGAAACATCTTTTCTAATATGTCAAATTCACGATGCCTGACATTGAAATCTTGACATATTCTATCTACCCTTACATATTGACTCTTTACTATATTTTTAAAAATGAATCTAGGGTGCATGCTGTCATATTGCAACAAGTTATTTCTCCAGCATGCTTTCCTGAATAAAGATGTCTCTAATCCCCCTTGTCCATCCTTCTTAATTTTTAGATCCAAAAAATCAATTTCTGAGAGAGAGTATCCAATTGAGAACTTTAAAAAGTCTGTAGTCATCTCTAAATCTTCTATAAAACTTTTCAATTCCTGTATGGTTCCATCCCATAATAGAAGTATATCATCTACAAATCTGTGTACAGGTACAGGAGTTTGTCACAGCTGACCAGAAAATACATAAAGCATTGGCAGTCCAGCAGCAAATGTGCTGTGACATTGTCAGGGTTCAGAACAATTCCACAGAGAGTCAGTTAGAAACAGTCAAAGCCCTACAAGGTATATGTGAGGGTTCCCAAGTTTGCTTTGAAATGGCAGAGAGTAAGGCTATGATCACATTGATGCATCACATAGTGATACATCAATCATTTGTGACTGCCTCCATTCATACACTAGTTAGGACTTACCAGGAGTCACTCTTGGAAGGGGAAGATGACAGGGTACTGTATGGAGACATGGATGTAGCTCACATAACAGTACAAGTGTTTTCTAGAATGTATAGTAATTAGTAGGGGGGATCAGGCACAACAGATTTCAAACAGATCACATCAGCATTATCTACACCTAGCAGAACTTTTGAATTGAGGTCCTGGTCCCAGTCCTACAGCACTTTCAGATCTGTGTCTGCAGGATCACCTACAACAAGTATGTTACGAGACTGGGCCAACTTCCCATCCAGCTCTTATGACAGTCTTCTTCTTCTTCTTTCGGCTTTTCCCAGATAGGGGTCACCACAGTGGATCACCTGTCTGCTCATGACTGGCAGTTGAGTTTTACGGTGTCGAGTTGCCAGGCTGGCGCCCAACCTTCCACAGAAGGCACACACAATGCACACACACACACCTAGAGCCAATTTAGAGTGTGCAATCCACCTACAGCATGTCTTTGGGATGTAGGAGGAAACCAGAGCACCCATAGGAAACCCATGCGACCACAGCGAGGATATGCAGACTCTGCACAGAAGGCACCCCAGCCGAGGATCGAACCAGATAACCTCTTGCTGTGAGGTGACACGCTAACTGCTGCACCACTGTGGCTGCCCATCCAGCTCTTGTGACAGTACATCTTCAAAATCATTTGCACCATTACCTTGCTTATCTTTAGGAGAAATATATGACACATCTGACCTTGAGCTACTATGATTCAAGTGTGACATTTCTGTTAATTACAGTTCGACCCTCACACACACGTCAATATTTAATTCAAAGGGGAATACGTTAATACGTTAATAAATAATGTAAAAACGTACACATACACAAAAAAGGGAAAACATTTTCACAGGTTCATAAATTCATAAGTGATTACCAGGCTAATGGCACAAGAGCCTTTACAACCCTTACCAATAATACCCAGGATATGACAATATTAAATCTTATTTCCCCAGATATGGGATGGGGGTAGTATCAGGGTAGTGGGTCTTTGGATTTTTAAGTCCTGAGTCATTTTACACACTGTCTCTGTCCATAAGAGAGATGAGCAGTATAGCATCCCCATGCTGGGCCAGTAATCAAGGAGCCTGAATCCTCACCACTGACACCAGAGAGGGATGTTCACTTGGAATAAAAATGGATACACTCAGTATATCCAGATGCAGACCTCTCTGCAACAAGCACAATTTCCCTTAAGAGCACCCAGGAACACACTCAGTCTGGGGAATGG
This sequence comes from Protopterus annectens, assembly GCF_019279795.1. Taxonomy (NCBI): domain Eukaryota; kingdom Metazoa; phylum Chordata; order Ceratodontiformes; family Protopteridae; genus Protopterus; species Protopterus annectens. The sequence goes on along the minus strand of NC_056725.1, from coordinate 998,106,627 downwards.
TTCCTCTCTATATCTGGCCAGATCCCCAGTTAGACTCTCCACTGGCACAGCTTAGAGTAGAGTCCTTAGCTGGGGTTCCAAGCTAAGTCCTCCTAGACCCTTTCTGTAAAACCAGTGCTTTGTGTCCTTGCTCCAAGTCGCCGACAAACACACTCTTTGAGATTTGATTTGCAAACACACACACACACACACACACACACACACACACACACACACACACACACACACACACACACACACACACACACACCTGGGAAAGGCTGGCACAGATTCACCTGCTGTGCCCCCTTCTGTCCAGACTATAAGGTAGTTATCACTACCACTAGAACCCCTGCCAGCTACCTTAAGGCTCTTACAAGTGTACCCAAGTATACTGAGTGAAATTAATATTAATACAGATGGTAATGCTGACCAAACAGCAAGGCTTTCAGGAGTGGCCAGAGGTATCACCAAATAAATATGTGCAAATACTCTCAACACTTAAAAATTTTCTAAAAAGGACTAGCCACAATTCAAAGTTTAAATATATGTAATAATAAATAATAACAGAACATGAAAACACTAAATGTCTATTTACAGTAAACACCAGAGTTTCAATCACATGGAATATTAAAAATAACACAGATGGAAAGTTTCACGCAGTTATAGAAAAAAACAGTATTTAGCTAATCTCACTATCTATTCCTGATCGACTAAAAGAATTACTGTTCCTACTTACTGAATAGAGCAAGGCAAGATGGGTGAATGGTCCTTGTTGTCACATCCAAGACAGAACATAGAATGCTGCTGAGACTTCAGTCTCCTCTAATATTATTTCTGTACAGAATTTCATCACATATATCTGGGCATTTGAGTCATTTCCCACAGTATCCCCCATCACTAGAAACTACAGGGGGTTAGCACCTATGTGCTACAATACACACATATAGAGCTTTTTCCAGATGTGGTGCAACTGTGGGAAGTTATAAATCAATTTAACCCTTCCTACAGGAGCTACCACCTACTCTCTAGCACAGACATTGTGTCTCTAGATCCATTCAAAACTGTGGGATAACATTGTTATGACTTAACTCATAAAGTAATTTCATTTTGAGAATATTTTGCAAAGTCAGGTGGATTAAGATTAAGCTCTTCACTTCCAGTATATGCTGTTACAATATATACATTTAAACAGTTACAATAATGCATGTACATTTATTTTCCTTCCAAAAGGGCACGCCATTGATACATTTTAACACAAGCAAACCTCACAAATACATTTTCAGCACCGATATCTGTACAAATCAGTTTGATATACAAATGACATATAATTATTTACAAAATTCCAGCTAGTTGTGCTGATGCATGTTACAAATCCTCTGCTGTATTTCTCCTGGCATGGTTGGCAGTACCTCCTATCATCTCAGGCAGTACCCTGTGAATGCATTTATGGTTCTTCATCCATTTATCCAATTTCTTTTTGAAGAGAGTGAGGGATAGGCTTTGTTTTATGAAGATGGGAACTTTATTCCATAGATGAGGTAGCCTTTGGGATAAAAATCTGTCTCTCCAGCACGTTCTGTTAGAGCAGCAAATAAGGGTCAGATGGTCTATGGAATGCAAAACAATTATATAATTTTTCTTGTGAATATGTAACATTTTCATCATGGCTAGATCAGAGAATGCCTTGTCGGTCAGGCATAAGTCACCTCTCAATAAATGATATGTGATGGAGTAAAGAGATAGGGCTTTTATTCAGTCTGCATAAGACATGTGTCTTACACTTTATATTTTTTTCAGTGGCTAAAACTGGTGTAACTGCCAGGTTAGATGCACACAGAAGGGAGCATTGTACTTGATTATGGGCTTGATGAAGGCTGCATACAATGGCTTTATGACTTCCTTTGATCTTGATGCCATGCCTTTACTTATAAGTTGAGCCACACAAAAGGATTTCTTCACTACCATAACAACCTGTTAGTCAAAGTTTAGGTTATTATCTATCTCTGTTCCTAGGTCCCTCACTACTGGGTCTGATTTTGAGGTTGTGCTATCCATATTATAATTTGCAGGGATATCTGATTTACCAAAGGATATGATTATGCATTTAGTCTCAGAGCATGGTTTTGGCACTGGTCATTTGTAATTTTTAGGCTGGTTTGTAGGATGTCAACATCATTTAAGGAATCAACAACTGCTCCCAGCTTACAGTCGTCAGCAAACTTGGTGAGCCAGAGGACCCCCAACACTGGCCTTTACTTCAGAGAAGTATGTATCAAACAAGAGGGGTGCCAACACTGAGCTCTGTGGGATACCACTAGTAACAGGTTTCTTATCAGAGGTGGATTCACCTGTCTAGACAACAGGTGTCCTGTCAGTGAGTCAGTTTGCTATCCATCTGATGAAGTGGGGGATTATGCCTAACTCTGTAAGTTTATGTATGATCCATGATTGGGGAGATTGTGTTGAAAACTTTGGCCAGGTCTAGATAAGTGATCTGTACTGTTTTACCCTCGCCAATGGCCTGGTGACTTTCTCAAAGAAATCCTCCAGATTGAGCAGGCAAGATCTCCCTTTGACAAAGCCAGATTGGGTCTGGTCCATTGTTTGGATAGTTCCTATATCATTATTGATCAGGTTGATGATAATTCTCATCATGGCCTTGCAGATAAGACTGGTCAAGCTTATGGGTCTATAGTTCCCTGAGTCAGTTGATGTGCTTCCTTGTGCAGAGGGACAACTGTTGTATTACTCCATTCCTCTAGGACAAAGCCTGTCTGGAAGCTGTGGCTAAAGAGGGTTTCTAGTGGCCCTAATAGATGCAGAGACATTTGAAGTTAGTTCTGTCTCATGTCCTGCATTAAAAGGAGTTGCTCCACTGTGAGAAGAATGGCTGTTCACCCTAGAAATATTGTGTCCATGATTAAATTGTATAAGTGCCTGGGTGAGTTGTTGAATTAACAGAGTAAGATTTTCAAGTTCAGGTGTAAAAAAGTTAGGTGTATCTTGAAACAGTCCCTGTGAGTGAGCAGCTGACATACCCAGAACACTCAAGAAACAAATGAACCAAATGAAGAAACGAGAGTGCAGCTCTGGTACTAGAAGAAAACAGTAGCTAATAACAGCAAAACAACCAGCAAATCAGCCACCAAACTCAAAACTTATTGAAAAACAGGTTTAATACCAAAGGTAGGTTAAAAACATCCACAGTTTAGTGCTTTCATCTGTAACACTAAGACATCATCAGAACTATGAATTTACTGTTTGTGGAAGCCATTTTAAAACTTAAGTGCAGAAGACACAATTCCCATGTAAACCAATCAACTTTTTTTGTAGCTGAAATTAGTGTGAAACAGAAAAAATAAAATAACATTAAAAATAAGTCAAAACTTTTAAAACCTGAACCAAAACACATAAATACAAACTAGGCAAAAAATAACTAAACAAAACAAGTTTGATGAAACACAAAATCATATTCAGCTGGCTCTCCTTTTTAGTTCACTGCTGATAGAGATACTGCCATTTAAACTGGAAAAGTTGGTAGCATCCAGCTTAACCTGCCATGACATTTCCTAGTGAAGTAAGTTTGTTCTGCCAGTTATCTACATAAGAAGAATTTTGTATTTGTTCAAGTGCTAGAAATGTAAACTTAGTGAATTTGTCACAAACAATGGAATGCCTGGCCAGCGCACTTTTACTTATGTTGAATACTGTAAACATGTTGATAGATACGCTTATTCAAATCATTCTTAGTTTTTCCCACATAGAAAGCAGGACAAGATGCACATGTAGCCAGGTAAATAACTCTTTGAGAAAAGCAATTTGCAAGCTCCAGTTAATGCAGGACATGAGACTGAACTGACTTCAAATGCCCCTGCTGGTAAGCCTGTAACTGATTTTTCTACTACTGCAAATGTATATTCTTGGTTGGATAAATGGCATTTTTTTGAACCAGAAAGAATATATACAGTCTACAGATGGTTATTATTTAGCCTTGCAAGAACAAATGTCTGTATTGGATAAATGTTTATACAAATTCAAAATCACTACAGTTGGATAACTACTTTTTGTGTGAAAGTGTACAGAGACAATATGTACCCAAAGGGCTCCATATGTGGAAGTTCCCACAAGGTGTAGAAGCAAATTCACCCTTTCACCATGAACTATTGAAATTTTTTTGATTGTACAGGACTAGAACTTACCGAAATGCTCATTAAAGAAAATGACAGGGCGTTTGGTGAAACTTAAACAGGAAGTTACTAAACTAGTAGATTCTATCATTGGTGATTTACTCTTTCACAAGTTCAAGTCCTAGTTTAATAGGGTCTATATTAGAAGATCGAAGATCAGTTTGAGCGAATCTGAAAAGAGCGACACATAGTGGGTGAATGACAGAAATGGCAAACGTCCAAAACTGCAAAAGCTGAAATGTCGATTTGTCATGGTTGGCCGGTCTGCAATATAGCTCCGTAAGGTAAGTGTGCAATAGTTAAGGACCTTAGGGTTAGGGTGCAGGTTAAGGTAAGTGCATAGATAGGTAATGTATGTAAGGTTTAGTGTAGGGTTACAAGTAGGGTTTTGTTAAGTGTATGTGTGTGGATTATTTGTTTTGTTTGGGTATATCTCCGTAGGGTAAGTGTGCAATAGTTACGGACCTTAGGGTTATGGTGCGGTTTAAGGTAAGTGCATGGACAGTAATGTATGTAAGGTTTAGTGTAGGGTTTGGTTAGTGTATGTATGTGGTTTATTTATTATGTTTCGGTACGTAGTATGTAGCATGCGGTGGGGTTGGCCGACTATGACGATTCGAGATTTAAAATTTTGCGGTTTAGGGGTTTCAGAGTATTTCCAGTTCGGGCTATATGTATCGCTGTTGTAGTATTCACTCAAAAGGGTTTTTGGGTTTTTAATATAGACTCATTTAACAACACCTTTCAGGCCATAAATAACAAACTTGTCTAAGTTAAAAACAGAAAGGACAAGAAGTTACTCAGTGGTGACACAGATTGTCATAATAGAACTGTATACCCTGCTCCTCCAGGTGCAACAAACAAAATCAATCTTGCTGAAACCTTTTATATTGACAGTCACGAGGAGACAGCTCAACTGAATATCCCTTTAGAGGAAATACCTTTGAGAAGATTAGAGAGACTAGACAACAAGCAACGATACAACTTCCTCCAGTCTGAGTACCCCCCCACCCCCACCCCACCCGCATCCCCATTGGAGGATGAAAAAGGAAAGGAACAGCAAGACAGGGCATATGAATTGGAATCAGCAATGGTAACTTATGAATTATTCACCCACAAGCTCACTACTATGCCTTCAAGTTCTGTAAATATTACTTCTTTTTTTGGATATCACATTTACAAATTTACTGACATGGTAATAGGCCCTTATCACCATAGTTTTTAACCTACCTTTGGTATTAAATATATTCTTCAACAAGTTTTGAGTTTGGTGGCTGATTTGCTGGTTGTTTTACTGTTATTAGCTAGCAAGGATATAATAGGGGATTGCATCTATGGTTAGATGGAGACAGAGCAGCTCAAGCAAGTCATTTTGCTGGATCAATCTAGCACTGTACTTGTCCTTTTTGAACACTGAGACACCTCCTGCCTTTGTTTTATTCTGAGCTGAGGGGTATTGAAATGTATGAAAAGCATCGTAGCCTTTGATAATCAGGGTGCTTTCCATGGTTATGAACTATGTTTCTATGACTGCACGTATATCTGCATTCTCCAGAGTGAGCAGTGGTCCCAGGGAGTGCAGTTTGTTTATTTAAACTCTTAGCATTGAGCAGTAGTACCTTTAGGTAGGCATGAATGATTTTTTTATGTTTTTAAGGTTTAACAACTTGGCATGACCTACAAAATACATTGTGGGGATAGAAACATTTTTTGTCAGTATCCAGAAGCCAAGTGGTGACAAGTGCAAACTATCTATTGCAAAGCATTGTGGTTTGTCAGTCATGTCTCTCCTGGCTGACAGATATTGGATCCCCTTACTGTGACACCAGAAACTAAGCCAATTGTTGAAGCCAGTCATTTTTTGCTGGTATTGTGAAATCATAATTGGTGAAGGTAGGATGGTACTAAAAGCTAGATTTATCCCCACCTAAGATGCATATTCAGAGAGCTCCATCATGTCTCTCTTCATGCAGTCTAGTGAGGTATGTCCTAGGTCATTTGCACCCACAAGGGCTATGACTGTGTCATACTGGTACTTGTCATTTAAAGACCTAAGTGCATGCATGATCTGGTGGATCCTGGCTCCCAACACACAGCTCACTGTGATCTTCTCCTTGTTTACCTGGTAAGGGGGACATCAGTATGTCTTACAATGGAATCCCCAATAACTAGAATGTTTGGTTGTGTGGTGTGGTGTGTTGCCTTATGGGCTTGGAAGTGAGGCTACTATAATTTCAGATTTATGTGTTGTGTGAGGTGCTGTATTTTTTGAGTGTGCATAAGGCCACTGCGACATGCTTTTAGGGGGTCCTGGAGGTTGGGATAGATTACAAGTGAGCATCTCTGCATATATGGGTCTATGTGTTTGTTCCTTAGTGTTGGTTGTGAGTGTTTTAGGTATAATACTGATAATCTAGTTTGGAATTTTGTGTATGTATGTCAGAGCTTTGTCTGCAATGACATTGTGCATCTTCAGCTCTCACACACTGTGTTTGTATGTTTTAAAATTAAATGGTTGTCAATGAAAATCAGGCAGTTACTACACTGCCTCAGGATGCCCATATCCACCAGGCCAAAAACAGAGATGTCAGGAAAGCACCTCTCCATTATACCAGATCTTTTGTAGATGGGAAGGAGTAGGAAAGAGTGACTTTAGAGTCTAAGTGGAATGTTTAGTAGTGTACTATAAGATGATCTGTAGTAGTGCTGATCTCTGCCCAAACTGGTGGGCGTTTGAGCAGCTATGAACAGTAGGAGACTATGGAGAGTGTTTCCTACAAATGATTTTAAACTGGAGAGTTTTGCTTAATATACAAGGCATGGGTAATCGCATTTGCTTGATGCACAAAAGGGAGGCTTTTATACCAATAGAATGAGAGACTTTCACACAGTTAAAGCCCTCAGGCCAATCAGATAAACACACAATAAGCCTTTCACCAGCAGTTCCCAAGCTGGAAGGGTTGAATCAATGCTGTGGTCCCACTAGAGTGCAGGGAAAAGCATCTTAATGTAAAACAAACTGGTTTTGAGCTCAAGTGCGGTAACAAATACTTTAACCAAAAGGTAGACCTCCTGCAGTATCAAGGGTCCTTGGAAATATGTTCACAAACCCTGAAAAAAAGTTCCCAAATACAGAAAAATGTATGCAAATGGAAGAGAATGTCTATAAACACAGAAAAACTTTGCAAAACTTAGAGATATTTTGGCAAACTCAGAGCAACTTTTGCAGTATCAGAGGAGGTTAGACAATATCAGAATACTGTTAAAATGAACTAAGAGCAGTATAGTAACGAACAAATGAAATTCCTTCAACAAATGCAGGCTGAAAACAGTGATAAATTCAAGCAAATCAATAAATGCAGCCCATAACTATTAAATAGTACTGTGATAGTTAGAACAAGTGCACAAGAAATACTTGTATCAGTTTTGTAGAAGACCATGGTCAGCTGTTTGTCAGGTGCCAGGATCCACCATATCACACATACAGTCAGGTTTCTCAACAGGTACTGTTATGACTCCATCATAGTCCATGTTGGTGTGAATGACTTGGGATGTACCTCGCTGGACTATATGAATACAGATATGTCTGAGCTCTCAGACTATGTGTCTCAGGCTGTCATGTCCCTAGCCTTAAGCAGCATTTTATCTTCACCTAGGAAGATGCCTTAATACAAACAGAAAATGATTGACTTCAATAATTGGCTTAGTTTATGGTGTCATTCTAAGGGGATACAGTATCTGTCAGCCTGGGATGACATGATTGACAGACCTAAATGCTTTACCAGAGACAGATTTCATCTGTCACCCCTGAGATTTTGACTACTGACCAAGGCTCTTGCCACCCCCATAGTGCCTTTTTCAGGCAGTGTCTCAAGGACAAAATTCCCGATGTAAAAACTCCATCTAGAAATGACCTCAGGGTTATGCTGCTAAACGATAGGAGTCTTAACATGAAAATGCACTCACTGGAAGTAGTCCTCACCTTGTAAGACAATGACATTTGTGCAGTCACAGAGACATTGCTCAAGGTTTTGGAGAGCACTCCAGCCATATCGGGCTATACCTCCATCCACACATTCAGACCACAAACTGAAGGCATGAAAACTAAAGGTTGTATCAATATTCATTAAAGATAAATACATCTCCAGAGTGGTTAGACAGCATGATTACCTGGAGATACTTCAGATGCAATCAAATGTTGGTAAGACACCTATTCAAGTCATTACCAGCTACATGACTCCTTCCATGAATCAGGACACCCACTCTGCCTATTAGAATCTACTTGAGTCTATCAAGATACATCTGAACACCATGGTTTTGGGTGACTTTAACTACCCATCCATTGACTGGGTAAATTACTCATGTACAAACTCACTTGCCCAAAGGTTCCTCAACTTCATTAACTCCAGTGCCCTGGACCAGCCGGTTGACACACCACAAGGTGTGCCAACATCCTGGATCTGGTGCTTACCAATATAGGGGACCACTGTAGCACCCCCACTGTGAGGTCTTCCCTGGTGAGATCTGACCATCAGAGTAACTATCACACCTAACCCATCAGGCAGCAACTAAACTAGCTTCACTGCACCTCCCCACCTCAGATAGAACTGGCAACTATGCCAAGTTTTACATAAATGCTTTAAACAAACACCTGTATAGCTGCATTGACTGGGCTGTACCTGATAGGACCAAGACATGCTCCTCAAGGAATAGCAAACCTGCCTGGTGGACAACTGCCTTTAACAGGATTTACAATAAGAGGAAGAAATTGCTGTTTAAGAGTAAGAAGGAGTGAACCCTAAACTGGAAATACTCCCTCCTCAGCTTAAACAAGCAAATAAGACTTCTTGTGACGTCCTCCAAAGCTAACTATGAATCCAAATTAGCTTCCTCAACTAAGGGCAGATATAAGACATTCTTTATTTACATCCGTAACCTAAAAGATAAGGTCCAGATTTGTGCCAAACTAGTAGTTAATGATACCACATATACTGAGCCTGTGGGCATTGCTAACCTGCTAGCCAACAGGTTCTGTGAAAACTTCACTCCCCTGTCCCTGCCACATGTACCCCATAACATCCCTACCACCTGTCCTTTACATTGTATCTCTTAAGAGCAGGTCATGAGAGGGTGCAGGGGGTCTTGCCCCCCTGCTTATAGGTAGGGTAGGTGTGTTTGTATGTTATGTTGTGTTTGTGTGTGTTGTTTTGTTTGTTGTAGTGTAGTTAGGTTGGTGTATGCGTATTTGTTTGTGTAGTGGTGGTGTGTGTGTGCGTGTGTGTGTGTGTGTGTGTGTGTGTGTGTGTGTGTGTGTGTGTGTGTGTGTGTGTGTGTGTGTATGGTCACGATTTTGGTTTTCGCGGTTGTGGGTTTTTGGGTATGTGGAATTTCGACTATACAGTCTCGAAATACTGAAATTCGACATTGCAGTATTTTGAGATTGTCTAGTGAATCCATCGTGACTAGCCTTATTTGCAAGGTCATGGAGCATATCATCATAGACCTTATCAACAAAGATCTAGGTAATCTCCAAACACTTGACCCTACTCAATTTGGATTTGTCAAAAGGAGATCATGCCTGTTAAAAATGGTGGACTTCTTTGAGACAGTCATTAAGGCCCTTATGAAGGGAAATCTGTGCATACAGCCTACCTAGACTTAGACAAGGCTTTTGACACTATCCCTTGCTCAGGCATCTTTGACAAACTCACCCAGCTAGATATCAACCCTTATATCATTAGATGGGTTGTTAACTGACTCACTGATAGAGCCCATATAGCTAAAATAGGGGAATCCACCTCCAATAGCAGACCTGTAACCAGTGGTGCTCCATGGAATCAGTCCTGGCACCTTTACTGTTTGGAATCTATTTCTCTGAAGTACAAGCTAAAACTAAAGGTCTGTGGCTGACAAAGTTTGCTGTTGACTGCAAACTGAGAGCAGTCATAGTATCTCCAAACGATGTCAACATCCTACAAAAAGATCTTACACAGACAAATGACTGGTACCAAAGTCATGGCCTTAAACTCAATGCAAAAAATGTGTTATCATCCCTTTTGATAAGAGTGATGCTCCTGCTAACCATCACATCAATACCAACACCCTAAGTATGCACTCACTGGTGGGACACCTGGGCACACAGGTTGACAGCAACCTTACCGTTGATCACCATGTCTCCACAGTGGTAAGAAGGACATTCTACATTGCTCATCTCATAAGTAAGGGCATTGCTTCCCGAAAAAAAGAAGTTATAACCTACTTGTACTCTTCCCTCATCAGGCTAATAATTGAGTACAATGTCCCTTTTGGTATGTACCTTTCCAAGCACCTGTAGCAGTTGGAGAGAACTCAAAGTTTCCTCACAAGGAAAATTCTAGTTCTTCAACATTGGTTCTATAAGGATTATCCGAAATCACTGTCACTTTATTCTATTTCATACAGACTACTCAGAGGTGATCTCCGCCATGCATATGAGGCAATCTTTGACCCTGATTTATTGGAAATGCTGCATATCCATAAGTCAAATGGTACACGGGTTACTCACTCTAAAGGGCTTAACCTGTTATGTGACATTAATAGAACAATTTGTCTCCCAGAGGATACCACAGCTTTGGAGCAGACTCTTGCTTCATGTCAAGCACAGCACCTCATTGGTCCTCTTCAAACGCAACCTGGATGATTGGATGGGTATCCATAAATTCACCCCAGGGTTCCAGCTGTGTCCCTCTTGGACAGGTGCAATAGGTGCTGACCATGAGAATAAGGGTAAAACTTGGCTAGGCTTAAAAAGGTCCTAGGTTCTTTAGCCTAGTAACCTCCTATGATCCTATTAAGAAATCCATATGTCATAAAATAATATTGTAGTGATTAACACCATTAATGCTGTATGCATTATCATTATTACAGCTGAAAATTACCTAATACACAAGTATTCATGGAAACACTAATACAAAATTTAAGAAAAATGAATATTCTGCCATGTAAACAAACATTGCTACCACTTTAAACTCAGCACTGCACAAATGATGAGTGTCTTTGTAGGCACAAATTACTGTGCATGACAAAATGAAATGTGTTACCACACAGACAACATAGTTCAAATTTGCTTAATATAAAAAAAATATGATACATTTTGATTCAGTTGCGTGGTAAGAAATCATTAAATCTTGAAGTGACACTTTTTACTAATTGTATCCCTTCAGGACATTCAGTATGTGCATACTTAGGTACACCACTTAATTAGAATGTATGGTGCAAAGCAGTTAAAAATGTGATTATCCCTTATATAACACCTTACAACTTCAATGAACAGGAGTCAGTGAGCACTCAGGCATGATTTTCATAAACAATAATATGAGTACATGTTCAGTAAAAAGAAAAACTAAATATTTAAAGATGAGAAGGAATTTCTGATGTAACAGTAGACCATGCACCACACAGCATAACCCACACATATCACTGCATCAATTATACTCGATGCGTTTTTACAAGAATGGAAATGCTAACCTGAATGTCATGGTCCACAGTTTTGGACTGACACTGCTCTTAACCTGCTCAGCTGTATGGCATGCATAAGACTGCTGCATGGGGACCCTTACCACTACTGCTGCCAGCTGGTCATCATTAGTCATAGTAGGATGGGACCTGGGAGCGACAGTGATGGCATGGGTCACTTCATCACCAGACCAGCACATGATCATATTTTGTAGAATGTAACATGCAGTAAACATTCTGCATGCAGTAGCTGGGGCATACTGAAGGGCACCCCTAAGCTCATCTATATACCTAAAATGATTCTTCAAGAAGCCAAATACATTTTCAGTGACAATATGGGTCTGTGATAGGGCTGTGTTGTAATTGCCTTCAGCAGTTCCACCTGGATGTCTCAGTGGTGTGATAAGCCATAGCCGCAGTGGATATCTAGCATCACCTGGAAAAAAAAGACAGAGAGAGAAAGACAGAAAAGGGGAGATTCAAAATAAAGAATAAATTGTTTAGTATTCAATGAGGGACATAAAGCTTCAGTGTAACAAAGAGGAGTGAAAATGAGATATACATGTTAATTAAGTGCTGACTTCAGATAACAGTTTGCAGGGACAGAAGATAGACTATGGGATGAATGCGCAGAATGCAGCTATTGCATATAAGGATGCACATGCAGAGAACTGATGTATGCAAGCTGACAGCACTGCTGTAGCATCCATTTCACCATGTATATACAAGAACGAAAATACCTTACAGATGTAATATCAGATAACTCATAAATAGACATGTTTATGCAAAAACATGACAGTGGCACCAATAAAATAGGAGTTTATCACCTATGAACATGCAATAAACAAGCAAGTTTTGTATGGTTATGTAAATGCTACATGCTAGTCTAATAACAAACAACATACATAAGTGACCAATGACAGGACAGAGTGGATAATATGTCAGGAATCCAGTTTGCCCTTGTTGAGTTGCAAACATGTCAGACATAGTGATACTGGGCATGCTCGCATGCAGTTACAGGGAACAGTAACAGAATGGCAATTCAACAGCAGCAACACAATAGAAAGTGTTGTAACAGAGGACCGATCACATTATCTGATGGTCTAACAGCATGCCATACAGTAAGAAAATTGAATCACACCTCTGCTATTAAGATGTATATTGTGAAAGAAACAATTGCAGTACTAAATACTTGTCTGGAGAAAGGCATTTAATACAGAGCACAATTATCTTGTGAAGAGGTAATGTATATGAGCAGGAAATGACATAAGGCACATTTGCATCATGCCATTTTAGAACACATGCCTGAACAGATGTCAGAGAGATTTATAACAATTAAAATCATGGGTGTCACAGACATATGCATATCGGTCACATAAGGAAGAACACACTTGATGGGCATACAGCACTATCATGCCATATAAGCAGGGGCGGCTCATGCTATAGGACTGCAGGACTGCAGCCCCCCACCTGTAGAATAAAACAATAACATTTAAAAATAAAATTAAAAAAAAAAAAAAATTCACAGACTCCACGCATGCGTGCATGGTTCCTGATTGCTGTGTTATGCAGACTAGAACTCCATGCATGCTCATTCCAGAGCTCCAGACAGGAAACTCCATCCTTCCAGCCCAGAGGTCTGTGCGGTGATGACCGCACAGACCAAAAGGTCACCGGACTTGTGGAGGGAGACCCATGCTGTTTTGTGGAGGGCTTAGCTGCAAATAGGAGGGTGTGTGTGTGAAATGCCTCAGTTGCTACATGGTGGTGGGTAAAGAATAAGGCTTGAACCCTGTACCTTGAGCCCAGGTGGCAGGAGCCTGAATTCCCTACCCACCACCATTTGTAAAAACATTGTAGATTGTTCCCTCATACTTGTTCTACTCCTCATAAAATCTGTGGTTTCTGTATTTTTGTGTCTTTACAAAGCCAGTAGTGCATTGGTGCAGTGGTAGCAGTGTTGCCTGACAGCTACAGGTTCTCTGGTTTGATACTTGGCTGGGGTGCCTTACCTTCTCTGTGGAGTCTGTATGCTCTCCCTGTGTTTGCTTCCTCTAGTGTTCTCCCTTCTTACAAAGACATGTGTCTGTCTGGAGTGTTTCTCCCTGGGCCTCTGTTAAAAATTAGTTTTTGTTCCAAGTCAGACTTTCCTGGTTAATAAATGTTAAAAATGACACGCATTTGAATATCAGACTTCATATTCTTCAGAAAGTGCATGGTAACGCAAAAGCTTTTATTCTAGCAATTTTCTAAGTGTATAAGATGGATATTTGAAATTTGTCCTTATTTTTGGGACTGTATTCTCCCATTATTGGCTTCATCCAGGTTTTTTGTGCTAAGGTTGAGAGCTATGGTAAGAACTGAATTCGCTGAATATGTTTGGGGGCTATATTCCCCCATTACTGGCTTTGTCCGGGTGTTTTTTGCTAAGAGATTGAGAGCTATGGTGAGAACTGAATTCACTGAATGTTTGGGGGCTGTATTCACCCATTATTGACTTAGTTCAGGTGTTTTGTGCTAAGAGGTTGACAGCTGTGCTATGGTGAGAACTGAATTCACTAAATGGTAGCCATTTAAGTTTCCGTCTTCCTCTTTCACAAAACAGCTGATTTGGCATAGTGCTATGTTGCTCTGTCTGTTTTGCACAGGGTCCTGTGTTTAAGGCTTGGCAGTGAAATGTATGGTGGTAACACAGCATTTTATTCTAGCAACTTCCAACATTATACAAGCAATGTTTAAAATGTGTCCCTGGTTTTTGGGCTTTTGTCGTCCCCCCCCCCCCCACAATAAACTTTGGGTTTTTCCAGATTTCTTTGTGCTGCAAAGTTCAGAGATACAGCTGAGTGAGTAGATTCTACAAGGAGCTGAGAGCTGTAGGGGAGCAGAAGTTTAGTGCTGCTTATGCTGAGTCTGCTTGCCTTGTTAATAGCACAACAGGTAGTATACTTGCTCTTGATGCAGAAGGCTGTGGGTTCTACTCCCACAGTAGATAGATGCATTGCTGATACTGTACTGTGCAAAGGGGGTGGATGCTGCACTCCTTTTTGGTGAAGATACCTAGTAATTATGAACCTGTTATGAGTTTGCCATCCATTCCCTATTGCAATATTGCTAGCTTATCATTTTTTTTTATCAGTGGTTTCCAGCTCATAGCCCTATTTTGCCCAGCTCTCTTGCTCAAGGAAAATAAACTTTTGTCCCTCTTTTTTTCATTTGAATACCTTGCTCTACTGTGCTATCCCTGCACCAGTCTCTCGGAACCTACATATCTGATGGTAAAGGACCCTTGGCAATTAACAGTGGTTTCCAGCTCATAGCCCTATTTTGCCCTGCTCTCTTTCTCAAGGAAAAGAAAGTACTTTGTTCCCTAAGACCTGCCTGAAATACTTTCTTCTACTGTACTCTCTGTCACACGGGTAATAAGGTACACTCCGAGCTAGGCAGCAGGCAGTCTCTACTATCCTTTCCTTCTACCCTATAACCAACTCACCCCCTATCCTTTGTTGTACCTCTTCATACTAGCTTTCAACCCTACTCCTGTTACACTCATCCTGCTCCCTCTCTTACTTACCTGCATTATAATACCCTGTCCTCTAGGTGGCACCCTTATCCCTGCTATACAGTCTGTTGGACCCTCTGTATTTTTCCCAGCTACTTACCCTAATATCTCCAAAGGCCCAGACCTGGGCCTATTTCACCTTTGTCTAATTTATTGCTGTATAAATCTACCTCTTCTAGACTCACTCTTTGCTGTTACTACCTACTCCTACCTTATCTGCCTTTCCTTCAGTAGCCAGTACTGCTGATTGATTTCCCCTCTAGCTGCCTCTTTACCTGTTTCCTATTTTGGAACCTTTCACATTCATACCTCTCTACTGCCATCCATTCCTCTTGTCCTTAACCCCTAGCTCTTTTAGCCCTCGCCTTTCTTATTTCCCCCTGTATTTCTTAACCTTTTTGCTTCTTGCAGGATGACCCATAGTTCACCCGAACGCTGTCCTTCTCTGGCCCCTCCCATCTGCACCGGCTCTTCCCCTTTACCCCTCCCCTTTTCAGATCTATGCACCTGTATCCCATAAATACCCTGGGCTTTGTGCCACGCCATCTCTAAGTTCTCCAGTAAAGCCCTGGCCGCTGTTTGTATGCCCTGCTCCTAGCGTCTAGTGCCTGTGGTATGTATTGCTTTGATTGTTGTTTAACTATACATGCTGAAATGTTCAATATGAAAACCAGGTACCTAAAAGCTATATCCTATTTTCTGCTGCCGTTCAAATGGATTTTGTTGAATGTTTATGTCTGTAAGCCTGTACAGCCGCTATGTTTTCTGCATATACCTGTAGTCATCGGTAGAGTGCTAGATCCCTAACAGTTTGTTTTAGGCTTTTTACTCAATAGTTGCCTTGTTGTAAACTGGTAACGGCTATCTAGGTACATGCTATCTGCGAGGAGCTATTCCTGAGAGTTCTAATATTCAACTGTTGTGATAGGCCTGTAAATGGCTTTTTAGTCAGTGTCCAATTGCTGTGTTAACCCTGTAGACAACCTTCCCAGCCAGTACTCTATTGTTTGTCTTACACTTATAAGCGGCTTTTTCAGCCTGCTTTTACTTGTTTGTGTTTAGCCTGCAAACTGCTTTTTAGAACTACGCCACCGACGTGGAGGCACTCCGAGTGCATTATAGTCTAATTCTTCCTTGGCTGTTTAAATCAGAAGCGACCTAGCTGAAACACTTGATTAGCTGCACTTCTACAGTAATACCTACAGGCTTAGTATGAATCCTAGCCATTGGTAAAGTGCTAGATCCCAAACAGTTTGTTTTAGGCTTTTAACTTCATAATTGCCATGTTGTAAGCCAGTAACGGCTATCTGGGTACACACTATCTGCGAGGAGCTATCTCTGAGTGTGCCAGTATTCAACTGTTTGTGATAAACCTGTAAACAGCTTTTTTAGCTGGCATCCAATTGCTGTGTTAAGCCTGTAGACAACCCTACTAGCCAGTACTCTATTATTTGACTTAAACTTGTAAGTGGCTTTTTTAGCCTGTTTTTACTTGTTTGTGTTTAGCCTGCAAATGACGTTTTAGAACTACCCCACCCATGTGGGGGCACACCAAGTACATTTTAGTTTACTTCTTCCCTGTCTGGTTTCATCAGAAGCGACCCAGCTGTAACATTTGATTAGCTCCATTACACCAGTAATATCTATGGGTTTAGTGTGAATCCTTACTGTGTTTGTTTTAATTTGTATCATTTTTCTGGCTGCTACATAGTGAAACATTTCTCAAACCTAAGGTGGGGAATGCAGTCACACTGCAATATCAAACAGTGTCCGTTTGTAGTATAGGGTTTATAACACTGTTCCCTTAAATTGTGTCTACTATTATTGCTATTAAGGACGAGGGTATGATGTTTTGCTAACTTTATTTTATTGTCCCTGTGAATGTTCTGTGTAAACTAGCCAACAAACTGTGACCTATTACAAGTAAAGAGTTTATAGCAATGTTGTTTTGAAAACCTGCTCTCTTATGCCAAGATCTAAAGTGAGGGAATGCCTATATGCCATCCTCAGTTTACTGTTTGTATGAATGTTTTTGTGGATTTTTACCACCCCTTCCTTGCCAATTGCTAACCCATATATTCTCTTCACAGCTTTTGTCCCTCTTTGTTTCATTTGAGTACCTTGCTCTACTGTGCTATCTCTGCACCAGTCTCTTGGAACCTACATATCTGATGGTAAGGGACCCTTCGCAATTATCAGCGGTAGGTAAGGGACCCTTCGCAATTATCAGCGGTTTCCAGCTCATAGCTCTATTTTGCCCTGCTCTCTTGCTCAAGGAAAAGAAAGTACATTGTTCCCTAAGACCTGCCTGAAATACTTTCTTCCGTTGTACTGGTAATAAAGTACGCTCCGAGCTAGGCAGCAGGCAGCCTCTACTATCCCTTCCTTCTACCCTATAACCAACTCACCCCCTATCCTTTGTTGTACCTCTTCATACTTGCTTTCAACCCTACTCCTGTTACACTCATCCTGCTCCCTCTCTTACTTACCTGCATTAGAATTCCCTGTCCTCTAGGTGGCACCCTTATCCCTGCTATACAGTCTGTCAGACCCTCTGTATTTTTCCCAGCTACTTACCCTAATATCTCCAAAGGCCCAGACCTGAGCCTATTTCAGCTTTGTCTAATTTATTGCTGTCTAAATCTACCTCTTCTAGACTCACTCTTTGCTGTTATTACCCACTCCTGCCTTATCTGTCTTTTCTTCAGTAGCCAGTACTGCTAATTGATTTCCCCTCTAGCTACTTCTTTACCTGTTTCTACCCACTCTGTTCGCTCTGCAGGCTTACTCCTCTCCCCTACCCTACCCCCATATCCCACACACCCCCAGTGGTCTCAACCTTATACTTCCTTAACCACTCCCCCTTTACCAATCATCCAATCCTCACTCCACCACATTACTCACTTATTGCCTACTCCTAACTACTTACTACATCCCACCTCCTAAGTACTTACTAGATCCCACATACTGTTTTCTCTTCAAATCACCCCACCCTTTTCCATTCCTTGTTCGTTATACTCCTTTTCTCTCAGATACATCTTTACACATCCGCTTACTATGCCTATCTTTAGCTTACCAAGAAACTCTAACTCATTCCTCTATTTATTAATTCTTAATACTTTACTTGCCTCCCTTATCCTTACTTCCTATGAACACCTAACCTGTACCAATTCTCAATACCCACCAAGACAAACAACTCCTCTCTCTACGATAACCTCCCTACCCCACAGCAATATAACCTTCTCACCTTCATACCTCCTACCACATTTTCACAGACTTACACACATTAAATATTTTCAAGCAGGAAAACCTTACCCTATGTTTTGTTATCTCACCAAATGTTTGCATAATCCTCTACTGTATCTATTATTACATGGTGATATACATCCTAACTCAGGACCAAGTAATACCATCCTAGATTCCCAATCAGTCTTTCCTACTACATTTCATGCTCCCACTACTACACCTAACTCACTCTTTATAGCCCACATCAGTATATGGAGTATAAACAATAAAATTACCCAACTGCATTCCCTGCTACACACACATTCTTTTGATATCCTATGTCTAACAGAAACTTGGCTCAAACCAGTAACTAAGGATAATGATATAATTCCACCTGGCTACAACATCCTGAGACTAGACCGCTTGTTCAAGAAAGGTGGTGGGGTGGCAATATTGTATAAATCGAACTTACAAGTTACCTCACTAGATATACAACCTCCCTCACCCAGCAATGCTGAAATTTTGATCTCTAAGCTCCAGATAAATCCTAATAAACCTTGTACATCATTTGCTCCTACATCCCCCCAGGTAATAACATTGACACTCTTGAAAATACACTTAGCTGGCTTTCTACATCCTTCCCTCAAGAAACCATACTGATAGGTGATTTTAACATTGATTGGAATTGTACTTCTCCTAAACCTACTACTCATATAAACCTTTATGTCTTCCACCAAACCATTACCTCCCCCACTAGAACCAATAAACCTAGCAAGAAACAAAGCATCTTAGACTGGATATTAGTGAATAGTAATCCCCTTACCTATAAAATAAATGTACTTCCAGATGAAATTAGCGATCACTCACACTTATTACTAGACAAAAAAACATTTATCTCCAACCCATTAACCTATAGAATAACTTGTAGCAAGAAAAATCTAGACCTAGTTAGCTACCAAGCTGAGCTCAAAGCCTGTAACTGGTCACCCCTAAAGTACCTACCTCTTGATGAAGCCGTCTCTTATTTTAATAATACATTTTTGCAAATTCTAGTCCACCATGCCCCCTCCCATAGGATCAGAACTAGGAACAAACATGCTCCCTGGCTCTCAAAAGAGACCAGGCAGAAAATACTGCTGAGAAATAAAATCTGGGACAAATGGAGAACTACAAAAAACCCAACCAACCATCAAAACTTTAGGCAACTTAGAAATTTGACAAAAAAATTAATATTCCTTGACAAAAAAAAACTATTACCTAAAATTCCAATAAACCCAAAATCAAAACCCTCAAAAATTCTGGTCAGGCATAAATAAATTACTCCATCCTGGACATGCTAAAACTCCCATCCCTTCTAATTTTACTCAGAACTCACCCAACCAAATTGCTGACAGTTTTAACAAATTATTTTCTGAAATAGTGCAATCTTTAGCAAAGTCCCTCTCACATACTAACACTACTGAGCCACTTTCTCTTATCAATAAATCCCCCGTATTTCAGCTCCAGCCATTTCCAACCTCTTTTATCCTTTCCTTACTTCATAAACTCAAACCATGTACTCCTTCAGCAGATGCCATTCCTGCTGAATATTTACAGATGGCAGCTGAAGCACTTGCCTATCCTATTTCTATTCTAATAAACAGAACCATTATTGAAGGTACTATCCCAGCCATCTGGAAAGTGTCTCATATTATCCCACTACATAAGGGAGGTAACTCAAAAAATCTATCAAATTTCCATCCTACAGCCCTTCTATTTCCATTAGCAAATATTATGGAGAAATGTATTCATCAGCAATTACTTGATCATCTCCTCCAAAATTACCTACTAGCTGATTGCCAACATGGTTTCAGGTCTTTTCATAGCACCACAACTGCACTCTTAACCTTTACTGACTGTATTAATAAGAATCGTAACAGCAACCTACTTTCCTCAGCACTCTTCTTAGACTTCTCCAAAGCCTTTGACATGGTTAACCATCAGTTATTGTTAGATATACTGAAATCACTGTCACTTGATACTCAAGCACTCAAATGGTTCAAATCCTACCTAGAGAATAGAAAACAAGCAGTTCTCTGGGAAAGTAGCTTATTCTCTCAACTCCCCATCACCCTGGGAGTTCCACAAGGATCTATCTTGGGGCCTCTCCTTTTTTCCATTTTTATTAATGATCTGAGTGCTTCCCTTCCTCTAACCACCACCTTACAATATGCCGATGACTCTACACTAATCTGTGCCGCTGACTCCACTACCGAACTGCAGACCAATACCCAAAAAGTTTTTACCTTAGTTGAAAACTGGTTCCACAACCGCCGTCTCCTCCTCAATCCTAACAAAACTAAGTTATTATTGTTTACTCCTACTCAAAAGTCTTCCCCTATCTATTTCACAGTGACATCCAAAAATGGAACTATAATAACACCAGACACAACCACCAAACTTTTGGGTGTAACAATTGACAATAATCTTAACTTTGACTCACACATTAATTTGACCATTAAATCAGTAAATAGAAAACTTGGCTCCCTTTACAGGCTTAAAACTTTCTTACCCCCTCAGCTAGGACCACTATTGCCCAGACACACCTTATGTCCACCCTTCTCTACGCCTCTCCCATCTACTCTAACCTTTCCAAAAGCCATCTGAACAAACTATCACCCTCATATAATAACATAGCTAGATCTGCTACTGGTTCCGCATTTCGTACCCATCACTGCCAAAACTTTAAACAACTAGGATAGCTGGAATTACACAATCAGTTTCTTCTTCAGCTACTTATAATTGCCCATAAGATCTTATATCATCCAATAACCTGTCCCATACTCTGTAACATTATCAAACATTATAAAAATCTTACAACACTGTGCTCAGCAAGCAAGCTACTAGTAGCCTCCATTAAATCCAACAATAAATCTGGGGGCTGCCTATTTTCTAACTTTGTTGGAACTAACTGGAACAAACTCCCATCTAATCTTACATCACTTACATCAACACCCCTTTTTAAGAAACAACTAAGAACGTTCCCTCTATCCAAGTGGGTATGCCCTTGTGCAAATCCTGACTGACCTGCTGTCTCTTTCTTGCCTATCACCTCTATGTCCTTATTATTCTTACCAACTTCCTTTGTACTTTTCAGTATCACCCTGCAAGTATGTGACTTTTTCTAGTAACAAAAAGTATTTAAACTCTCTGTCTCAATTAAATACTTGTACTCCCCCTTTCCTTACCAGCTCTGACTCATCTCATATGCCCTTCTCTGAGGGGTTTAGTTAACATGCTTAACAGACATACCCTTATGTATCTTCTTATTCTACCTCTCAGTGATATCCTGTTGTAATTCTGCTGATTTAATGAAGTTTTTAGGCTAAACAAATTGTCAACTTTGTTCTCAATGGAAATATCTTTTATTCTTTCACACCTGGCTATACCTATGTAATGGAGCTGTTTTTTTCCTATTTGTTGCTAATATATTGTTGTTTTTTGCTTATTTTAGATTCAATTTAACATATTGGAAATTGAAGTATGTTTTAACTATGTAATTTTGGAGCTTTTCTCCCCGGGCCTTCACTGAAAATGGACATATATCCAGTTGGACTAGCCCGGTCAACAAATGTAAAATAAAAAAATAAAATAAATTTAGTGTAAGATAGGCAATTTATTCCTCAAGGGTAACAGGCCCTTTATTTGTAGATGAAACAATGAAATACAAAGATGTGTGCTAGCAGCAACCTCTTCATTAGTTACAGATCTCTTTAATGTGGAATTATTTAGATGACTTTTACTTCTTCAGAGATTGTGCATATGTACTGATACTGGTGGACTGTAGAAGTTTGAGTAGACTTTTATGATGGAAATGTTCTGAAGTGGGCAGTTTTGTCATTACTGGTGCATGCATTTTGTTTCATTGTTTACTGGAAAAATTTCAAAACAAATTTAAAACACCCTCTAAAACTGTACTGTATTCATAGGTTCATAGGTTCATACTAGGCTATCTGCCCTAGGGCATTTATAAGCCTAGCCAGAGTGTGTTTGGCTTTCGCCACCCATTTTAAATTAATTTTGCTATGCCCTTTTTCGAGGTTAGTATACTGTGCCTCTGTCTAACAGTGACACAGAAGTGATATCCGGGGTAAACCTATGATCCTCCATCCACTCATCAAGATTCCTCTTGAAGAGAGTCAATGAGGGACTCTGCCTAACCTGGACTGGGATTTTATTCCAGAGTGAAGGGAGCCTCTGGGTTATGAATCTGTCCCTCCAGCATGTCCTATTTATTTCAGTGCTGAGGTTCAAGTCTCTCGAGCGCGTAGCTCGATGGGATTTGGATTTTCTGAGGTGCAGCATGTCCATTAATTCCGGGTTGGATATGGCTTTATAGGTCAGGCACAGATTGCCTCTGAGCAGGCGGTATGCCACTGAGTAGAGCTGGAGTTTCTTTAACCGGGAAGCATATGGCATCTGTTTGAGCCCTTTGATCCTCTTGGTGAGGTACTTTTGGGGTCTTTCCAGTTGCTGCAGGTGTCTGGTAAGGTACATCCCAAAAGGGGCATTGTACTCAATTATGGGCCTGATGAGGGATGAGTAAAGAGGCATGATGACCTCCCCTGATCTAGATGTGAATCCCTTCATGATTAGGTGGGCTATATAAAATGTTTTTCTAACCACTTTGGCCACGTGGTTGTCAAATGAGAGATTGCTATCAACTTGGGTCCCCAGGTCCCTAATTACTTCTTCCATACTTAATGGATTACCACTTATGTGGTAATTTGTGTGCACTTTGTTTTGCCAAAGGGATGACTATACACTTTTGGCGTTTAGCTTGAGGCCATGGCTCTGGCACCAGTTGTCTGTTTCTATGAGGCCCTTTTGGAGGATGCTTGTGTCGGCTGGAGAGTTGATTATGGCGCCCAGTTTGCAGTCATCTGCGAACTTGGTCAGCCACAGTCCTTCTGTGTTGGCCTGTACCTCTGAGAAATATATACCGAACAAGAGAGGTCCCAGGACTGAGCCTTGTGGGATGCCACTTGTAACTGGTTTGGAGTCTGACATAGCTCCAGCAATTCTAACCATGTGGGTTCTGTCCTTGAGCCAGTTTGCAACCCATCTAGTGACATAGGGGTTTATATTTAAGCTGGTGAGCTTATCTATAATGCCCGAGTGGGGTATTGTATCGAAGGCTTTTGCGAGGTCCAGGTAGGCTGTGTGGACCACCTTCCCCTCGTCAATGGCCTTGGTGACTGTTTCAAAGAAATCGACCGGGTTTAAGAGGCAGGATCTGCCCTTAACAAAGCCGAACTGGGTAGGATCCAGTGTCTGTAGGTCCCCAATATCTTTATTTATAAGGTCCATGATGATCCTTTCCATAGCTTTGCAAACCAAGCTAGTCAGGCTTATGGGGAGATAGTTTCCAGGATCCGTTGAGGCACCACCTTTGTGGAGAGGGACCACCGTTGCTGTATGCCACTCTTTGGGTACATATCCTGTAGTAAGGCTGAGACTGAACAGTAGTTTTATGTTTGGGTTTAGCTCTTCTTGGAGTTCATGTAGGACGCAGTCCGGGACACCTTCTGGTCCCATTGATGCTGTGTTTTTTGCTTTGGAGAGGGCGGCTCTTACCTGAGCATCTGCAATGTCAGGGGGGCAGCACTCTGCTGGGATAGATATTTGCCCTTTTGGTGGGGAGGGGGGGGTTTGCGCTGAACCTGTCAGCTAGGATGTTGGCAATGTCTGTGGGTTCGGTGTATTTTTTGCCATTTTGGACTAATTCTGAGCATATTTGGGAATTCCCACCCAGGTTCCTAACATAACTAAAGAAAGCCTTGTGATTATCCTTAGTGTCCTGTGCAATTTTTCTCTCAAAGCTGGCCTTAGACGATTTTATGAGTGCCCGTAGTTTTTTGCTAATACTGATCAGAGATGCCTTCCCTTTTTGGGATTTTGCTCTATCAAGTAGTAGCTTCCTCCTTCTATTGTATAGTTTGTTTATGGCTGTGGTCCACCACACAGGATGTCTGCCTTTGGAGGATTGGGTCTTGGTTTTATTTGGGATTGTATGATCCATGCATTCCTGAAGGTGTTCATAGAATGCGTTTATAAAGGATTCTGCGGTCTGGGCCGTATTTTCCACAGGCCCGGGGGCTTTGAAGGATTCCACCTCGGTTTTGAGGTGTGTGAAATTTGCTTTAGAGACGTTTTTCACTGTGGTTTTCTGGGCAGGGGGTGGGGTCAGGATATGAATATCCAGTGAGATTAGTTTATGGTCTGATCTTACCAGTGAGGGATACACTTCTGGTCTGGAGCATAGAGTCCCCATGTTGGTGATGATCAGGTCCAGTATGTTTTCCCCTCTTGTGGAAGTGGTAACAAGTTGTTCCATAGCATTTGAGTTTATAAATTCTAGGAATCTTTGGGCTAGGGTGTTGGAGCTAGAGTAATGCTCCCAGTCTATGTTTGGGTAGTTGATGTTGCCCAATATAATGGTGTTTGGAGAGACCTTCATATTTTCCAGTGTTCTCAGGAAGGCCGAGTGGAGTTCCTGGGTTTGGGAGGGTGGTCTGTAGCAGGCTATAAACTGGAAGGCAGTTTTACCCACTGTTAGTTGCACATGGATAGTCTCTGATGCTTCGTGCTGTGCCACCAACCTGGAGGTGTGGGTATCTTTGACAAATATTGATACTCCCCCTCCTTTTGTGGTTCGGTCCAAGTTTTGGGGCCGAAAAGCATGGTATGAGGTATAACCTGGTAGTGCTGGGGTGCTCTCGGGAGCCTTGAACCAGGTTTCTGTTACTGCACAGATATCGATGTTCTCCATGCTAAGGAGAGTTTCGAGTGCATGCATCTTGAGGTTTAGACTTCTGGCGTTGAGTAGCACTACTCAGTTTCTTATCCCTTGTGATACCTATGGAGGTGGGTTTGTCTTTGAGCCTTGCCTAAAAAGCACTATGGGGGTAGCAAGAGCCTTTGCCAATATCCAAAGCCCAGGGTGACAGGTGCAAGCCACCCCTAGCGAAGCATCGTGGCTTGTCGAGCATGTCATCCCAGGCTGACAGGCATTGGATCCCCTTTGAATGACACCAATACTTAAGCCAATTGTTGAAATTGATCATCTTGTCTTCATATTGTGGCATCATTCTTGGTGAGGGTAAGATGCTACTCAAGGTCAGGGTCATACCGGCCTGGGCTACATGCTCAGAGAGCTCTTCTATGTCTCTTTTCATGTAGTCCAGGGAGGTACATCTCAGGTCATTCACACCAGCATGGACAATGACTGAGTCATATTTGTACTTGCCTTGGAGTGACCTGAGTGCTTGTGTTATGTGGCGGATCCTAGCGCCCAACAGGCAGCACACCGTGACCTTCTCCTTGTTCAGCCTGGTGAGCGGGACGTCAGTGTGCCTGACGATAGAGTCACCTATTACAAGTGTATCAGGTGTGTTTAGCCTTAAGCGCTGTGACTGTTCGGCACACTGGCTTTGTGAGCTATGTGTTGCACGTGTTTTGTTTTGGGGTAGTAGTTGCTTGGGTGTCTGCTTTGGAGGTCTCTGCTGCTTAGGCAGATTTTTATTTAGAGCCTCCGAGTATGTTTTTGTGTGTTTATGTGTTTGGTTTGCTGTCGTGGTAGGTCTATGTGAGACTGGAATTGTAGTGAGTGTGGTTTCCTTTTCATCCTGACTGGTTACGCCAGTACTGAGTTGAGAGAGCTTAGCCTCCAGTTTGGCTATATGGTTGCATCTCTCACATGTGTTGGAATTTGTTTGGAGGAGGAGAGGGTTGTCTGTGTACATGAGGCAGTTGTAACATTGCCTCAAGATTCCCAGATTTACCAGCTGGACTGGAGATGAGATTGACAACTGACCTTTGGACATGCTAGAATAGTATTGGGAATTGCTTTATAATTGAAAAAAAAAAGGCCAATGGGGAACAAGGTACTCAAGGGGAGTTTGTGAGGGTGTAGTGCTTTTAATTTTTTAGTGCTGACTTATATAATTGCTTTAGTGAGCAAGTGCCAGATAACTTAAATGCAATGTGCTACAGGTAACTTAAATGCAAAAATGACAAACAGTAACTTTCATTCAAGTGAAACAAGGAAATAAGTACAGTAAGCAATGCAGATATCACTAGGGATCCACAGAAGCGCTGAAAAGCCGCATTTTAGGTGGAATTAGCGTTTCAGTGAAATAACAAGCAAACAAACACCAAGCATACAAACAAAGCTAGATTGAGCAGGCCTGGATCTAGTCTATGCTACAGCAAACAAGGTGTACCAATTTCAGTAAGAAACAGTTCAAATATGCAGGCACTACAAGCCTTTAACCAGAAATTCCCAGCTCAGAAGGGCAGAGTCCAGCCTCTCCTCCCACAAGAGTGCAGACCATGAACCTTCTTAATGTAAAATAACTGGCCTGAAGCCTAAGTGCTTAAACCAGAACTAATATACTTTTAGAATAACAGACACTGAGCCCTCAGTCAGCAGTTCCCAACTTAGAAGGATGTAAGCTACCTGTCCTGCCACCACAGTGCAGGCCACAAACCTTCCTAATGTAAAACAACTGGTCTGAAGCCCAAGTGCTTAATCCAAAAGATTTAGAATGATAGCTACACTTTAATCAAGTTACTACCAAGCAGTAATAAATACAATTGAATACTTTAAAGAATGCCTGGATTAGTGCTCAAGTTATACAAACAAAGCTAGATTCAGCAGGCCTGGATCTAGTCTATGCTACAGCAAACAAGGTGTACCAATTTCAGTAAGAAGAAGTTCAAATATGCAGGCACTATAAGCCTTTAACCAGAAATTCCCAGTTCAGAAGGGCAGAGTGCAGCCTCTTCTCCTACAAGAGTGTAGACCACGAACCCTCTTAATGTAAAATAACTGGCCTGTAGCCCAAGTGCTTAAACCAGAATTAATACACTGTTAGAATAACAGACACTGAGCCCTCAATCAGCAGTTCCCAACTTAGAAGGATGTAAGCTACCTGTCCTGCCACCACAGTGCAGGCCAGGTAGTACAAGGAATATAATTTAATACAGTCAGGAAGGTGTATGAAAGAGCATCTGTATGCTTCGTGTGCAAGGGGTCTGTGATTTGAAAACAGCCCAAATCCAAAATTAATCTGCCACTGGCAAAATTTATTTTCTTTGAATATGGGTTTCAGTGCTGTTTCAGTGAATGTGAGTTTTCAAGGGCAGAGAAGTTTTAATGCTAAGTCTGTTTTCATTGTGAGACTGCATTGCTTTGTTTAGCAGATATGATATCTATTAGTGTTTGCACTGTAAAATGCAAAATAAAACTTTCAAATGAAGTCTAAATCATCGCAGAAGTAAAGCATTATGCACATTAGTGTTTATGTTTTTTGTTTTTCGGCTTTTCCCGGTTAGTGTTTATGATAAATGGGGTGAAATAGCCAAGTAATGGTTCATTAGAATGGCTGTAGGGGGGGAAGCTCCATTTGACCATGATTTTGTGAGGGGGGAAGGGCAGCAAACTCAGATAGCGCCGGCTGAACTATATCTCTCAACTGTCCAGATTTTTGCAGAATGAAGAGATTTTTGCTTCTTATTTTTGGTTTGTTCCTCATAAAATTTGTGGTTTTCTGTCAAATCATTTAGGAATGAAGTCACTAAATAATGACAGACACTGAGTTTCAGACTTCATAACCTTCAGAAAAATGCATGCTAAAGCAAGACCTATTATTCTATCAACTGTCTCAGTTTATACAAGAGCAGTTTTTAGTACTGTTTATATGTTCCCCCCATATATTTGGCCTTGTCCAGATTTCCTGTGTTAACAGGTTGAGAGGTACATGCAAATAAATTGCTTTATAGAATTAGGCATATCCAAACCTCTCAACTGTCCCCGATTTTGCCTCAAAATGTTGCTCTTCCCCTAATAATCCCTCCGCAAAATGGCAGTTTTGGAAGAAAACATGGAGGGTTCACAATTAATAAATAACTGTAATAATCAGTTATAGATTACTTTTATTTCAGAAATGCATGTAGATTCTTTTATTTTGTCAGCTGCTCAAGTTAGCAGTACTAATATTAAAAAGTATCCCTTCTTTGCAGGTTCCCAGCTGTATTGTGCGGCTATTTTATATTTTTGAATCACATTTTTGGTTCATTTTTCATAAAATTGTGTTTTTTGGCAAATTTGTGGCAAATCATTAAAGACTGAAGTTAGAAAATAATGACAGACATTTCAGTTTCAGATTTCATACCCTTCAGAAAATGTATACTAATGCAAGACCTACTATTCTATTATCTTTCTAAGTTTATAAGAGAAATATTCAAAAATTGCTCTTATTTTTGGGCCTTTGTCCCACTTCTATGTATGGCTTTGTCCAGATTTCTTGCTCTGAGGTTGAGAGGTATGACAAATGTGTCAGGGCCATCACAGTCAGCCAGAGACATTTCAAATTGAGACATACTTGTTGCACCCCACTCCCCCATGTAGTGACTCTGGATGTGTCCAAGCAAGGCAAGGAGCAGTTATGCAGTGTAAATGTGCAGATTATCCCCCCATCCAAGGTAGACACAAGTGCTACAATGGCTTTTCATCTGTCCTTGATTTTGCAGAATGTTCTGGTTTCTGTCATATTGTTATACTGTTGATTTATGCTTATTATTCAGAAAGTGCCTGTTGCTCTGTGTTTAAGTAGGAATGCTTTAACGACCATCTGGTAAGCTTGTCTGAGACTGTAAGATGCAAGTACATTTTAATAAGCATACTGTTAACAAATTGCCAACATTGAAAGCCTTTCTGTTGTTGCCATGCAGAGAATACTTACATAACAAGATAACATATAAGCCTTGGGTATTGAAAAGCATATGACAGTATTTGTAATAAAAGACAGGATTACATTATTTTAAGAGCTCATTACAGGCTTTATCTGCAAACTAAACAGAATGCCAATCTATCATGTGTGGTCCATATCCTGTGCAGTAATCCTTTAAGCAATCTATGTTGAGCTTGTTTCGTCTTTGCTTTTCATTTTTTACTTTGATCATGTTTTCTCCATGAAACAAGTAGATAGTTGTTGTCAGGCAGCAAGTCTTTTTTGTATAAGAAACATTTTTACAAGTGGGGGTATCACAGAGATTGCTACTTTCAGCATGTTACTTAGTACTTTAATAAAGCTGAATATAAATTATAATTAGAACTGGAGTGCAAGGAGAAGTGGTTTGAGTTGAGTGCTGCTTGTTTTTCTTATACTTGATTTGACTAGCATTCCAGTAATGTATTTAAAAAGTAATTTATTTTTTCATGCCTCACAACCTTTTTGTTTCCATCTAGATATTAAGTAAGCTGCCATGCAGCCAATGGATTGAAATATTTTTTTATTCTACACTTTCCTTTTTTCTTGATTGGGCTCTCATAATGAGGGTTTGGCACCCAGGGCAGCATATTTAATTAAAGTTACAGTTTTTGTGGTTTTGATCATAGCTCCTCCCATTTCTAGTTGGCCACACCCATTCCCATTGATCCCACCCATTCAGCTGTCTCCTGCAGCCCTCCTTTGATTTGAAGTCACCAGCTGCCATTGCATATAAGGTGTATTGATGACCTGCTTGGTATGAAAATTCCTGAAAAAGCTGTCCCTTTGAATGCATGCAAGCCACTGTTGTTTGACAGACAGATGTTATCAGAGCCAACTCCCTGCTTATAATACAAGGCTCTCCCCAGAACTCTGTAATGACTACATCAGATAGCAGTGGAGGATGTGACATATAACTGAACTGAATGTGTGCTCTAACACAGGAAGTATGGATATAATACAAACAATATAATTTAATCAAAATGCTGGAAAGGAGCTATACGTTATTATCCACACAACACTGAGCATTACAACATGACTGCTTCTTTACAATGAAGTTGTTTTCATCATGCAGGACACACACTATCCCAGAAATGAATACCAGTCTATCTGTGGTGGTGTTGTTGTCGTCTTTCGGCTTTTCCCGGTTAGGCGTCGCCACAGCGGAACTCTGGTCCGCTAATGATTGGCAGTAGATTTTCACGAACGCTGAGGTGCCAGCTCAACGTCCAACCTTCAACGAAGGCACACCCATTTACGTATGTCTTTCAAATGACCTCCCAACCGCGGTGTGGACATGCAGACTCCACACAGAAGGCACTTCCTGCACTCCAGCTGAGAATCAAACGGGAGAACCTCTTGCTGTGAGGCAACAACACTACCACTGCACCACCACGGAAATTATGCTAAAAAAGCCAGCACTTGATCCACATGCCACAGGTGCACTCACAGTATGATAGGTCTTGAATAAACATTTCACTACCATGCAGTCACAATCTGTGATGATATATCATTGTCCAAAATAAAAATGGATATGAATAACTACATACAGTGGTGTTCATGCAACATCACTACATTCATATTATGTTGCCCCTTCCTGGAATCGAACAGGAAGCCATGTGACTCTAATGATATCTGGATGAACCACAAGCACTCCAATGGAAGTCTTACAACTAGAATGACAATCCACTTATGCTAACTTATTATATCATATGTATGTGTGTTAAATAATACCTGAAATGAAAGAGATTGTGGAGGATTCTCACACTGTAAATGGACATATTATTACTGTGGTACATGTCATTCCTATGTCTTTACTAGGCTAACAACAAGGGCTTTATTAAGCCATGTCATGCATCCCAAATCTATGACAAGTTCTGATACCCTGGATAAGTGTAAGGAGGGGTTTGAGAGATGCAATATTTACAAGCAGGGGCAAGGGAGATGAACCATTTGCAGGTTGCCTGTGTCCATTAGAGACATAGATGCCAAACCAGGGATTAATTTCCTATTCCCCATCCAATTGTCCAAGTTGCACTTGAATTAGATTAGGGAGGAACTCTGTTTTACATGGATGGGGATCCTGTTTCATAGATGGGGTAGTCTCTGGGATACATACCTGTCTCTCCAGGTATTTATCCAAAAGACTATCCCATCTATGGAACAGTATAAGGCCCAACAGTGCTAACAGGCACTGAATGTGGATGTTGAACAATTGAGCATTTTACAGCAGACACTACATGATATTATACAGGATGAATGCACCACAGAAGAAATATCAGTACATTTCTGACTTGTGTGGTTATGCGAAGGCATTAAATCATGTTTTTTCTGCAAGGGATATGTGTGCCTATAATTGCTGTAATGCATCAACAAAAGACAGCATGTTGTCTTATCCCCTCAAGCCACAGAATAAAGCTTCCTACATATGTTATGTAAGGGACATGAAAGCAAATGTCATCATTACTCTGAATAAAAGCATTGCTATGTGACAAATTGCCACAGCTTTTTGTAAGAAGGATCAACAACTATACGTGCACAAAGTAAATGTGCTTGACCAACAGTGTCAGTCACATGTACAATCACAATAACACTGACACAACATAGTCTGAGCGGTGATAGAGGATTTCAAATAACTACCCAAGATCACAAACTAAACATCATTGCCTAAATCACAGGTGTCATATGACCATGTTTAGGTACAACTGAGACAGTGCACAGTTAAATGATGATATCACCACTGTTTATTAGCTGGATGTTATTCCTAAAAAGTGTCCAAAGTGCACACTAACAGTCTGCAGTTACACATCCTATACATCTTTGCAGAATAGTATATACAGTATGAGGTTGAAAAACACACTCACAGCTGGACTCCAACAACCTACATATGTAGTTATGCAACACACTATTAAAGTCACACAACACAGGAGAATGTACACTCCAAATGTGACATATGTTAGCAGTATGTAATCATTGTGTAGACAAAAAGTTAATTTCCCCTGGTGATGCTAGGATTTGCTACTCTAATTCAATCTCATAATTATAAGGATACAGAAAAGTGGCAAATGGTATATGACAGTAGTAACTGTCACACTATTGAAAGTGTGTTGGAATCAAACCATCTACCTATTGACTTACACTGTCTATGCAGAACATTATCAGCAATCAGAACTACACGAGAATAATGATGACAATTGAAACATATAGCATATATGAAGGGATGACATCAGGAGTGTATTGCCAAGGAGATGAAGCTGGTGACATTATTATTACAGCCAATCATGGCTTGTAGAAGTTGCCACTGCAAATGTGTGTAAAACAATCTGGACTCCATTGGCAGTTACTCTTGTAGAAGCTAAGCACTGCTGTATTCAAACATGCTACCTATCTAGCTATGCATTCTAGGCAGCAGTGTAAGACATGCAAGCACCATATGAGAAGCCTGAGCTTTAAATGGCTTTAGTTGACTTGCAAAACAATGACCTCATCAATGTGTTGAACCAGGGGTGTAGGCAGATAATATAATATATTATTTTGTGCTCTTACTGATGCCAGACAAAAGAAAACTGACATCTACAATATGGAAATTTTGTTCCCCACCCCACTTAAAACATGATTGTATCACTTTACCTATAAAACATTACATGGATATTTCCATCCCATGGCACTGTTGTATGAAGCATTCATTTAAAAAATTGTGGAGATAGTATTGCCTAAATAAAAGCAACATTTTATTTTTGTAATGCATAGAAAATTGTAATCATTGCAGTACAAACAGTCTGCATAGCTACACCCTTGTGTTGCAATGCAGTTGTGGATATGAAAGGTGGAGTTAGGAGATGGTGCACTCATCCATGATTTTAAAATATTTATTCAGAGTACAGGTTGATTGAGCACATGTTCAGCTAATTGTAAACCTCCCTGTACACACACACACACACACACACACACACACACACACACACACACACACACACACACACACACACACACACACACACACATACACACACACACACACACACACAGTCTTTCATTGTGGATATTGAATCTCCTACCTATCTAGTTGCAGTCTAGAATACACAGTACTAGTTGTAAGTGCCACAGAAGAAGTCTGAATTTTAAATCAAAAGGTTGCACTTTTGCCTTTATTGTATTGCTTGCGGGATATTTCTGTAAAAGTCGGTATAAGGGAGCTGTGTGCACAGTTAATGCATCCTTTTCATGGGAAATAGAGACAGAAACCAACATTATGCACAAACACACACACACACACACACACACACACACACACACACACACACACACACACACACACACACACACACACGTTTTCCATGGTGGGTATCGAACATCCTACCTATCTAGGTTACACAATCTTAACAATAATGCAAGCAATAGTCATAAGCATCACAGGAGAAAACAAATGATACCTATGTGAAATTGGGCATTGAGATATTTGTAAAAAGCAATGCTTGGAAGATATGTTAATGTGCATCACAGGTGATGCAACAAATGCATTTGTGTGCATTGGACAATGTAACATCTCTATTATTGTTAAATGTAATGACAAACTTTTATAATGAAATTTAGATACTTTCCTTACTGTACACTGTGTTACTGTGAAAGACATTGACATTTTCCACATAATTGCACACCAGTGGATTATCAATCAAACTTTGCTGTGGCTTAATGTCAGAATGATGGTACACTTATACTGTGTCATACTTGTACTATGTGCTGCGGCAAGACAAACACGCAAGTCGTACTTTTGACAGTGCACTTCAGAATAACAGTAATGGATTGTGTGAGAATAAGTTAACTAAACTGGTAACAGTGCAAGAATGAACACTGTATAGCAGATATATTACTCTGAACACATAAATTAATTGAGTCAACATAATTCTGAAATCATGATCATATTTTGACAATAGTAATGTAGGTATACAAATGTCCAACAGAAAACTATAAATCTTTGATTTTCACTTTTTTATTGTACCTTTGAGTGCAGCGCCACTAAGCTGATTTGTGCTGCTGATGGCAATGTGTTATTTTATGGGTAATCATATCTTGAAGTGTTGATCATCTATGTTGCTCTGTGCTGACTTCTGTGTGCAAAGATCTTTACAAGACAGCCTTCACAGTAGGTAGTAGGAAGATTGGTGTGGCAGCAGGACAATGACATGCTAAGTAAAGGTTTAGCCAACATTTACAGACACAATAGCCAGACAAACATCATGAAACAAATCTCTATATTCCATATTCGAACATTTTCAGCATGCCAAGAAAAACATTTATTCCTGAGTATTATCTTAGTGCAAAACATAGAAATTCATAATTGTGATAATTAATATCTGACAGCAGATTTCAGCAAATATGTATGTATGTATTCATCTTTATTACCCTACCGAACACTGTAATCTGTACATGCAACTCTTCATCTTGTTTAAAATTACATTAAACTGAATAAATATAGCTGAGTACAGTGGCGCAAAGGGGACAGAGCAACGCTGATAAAGGCAATCAAATCCAAAGATATTGCCATAAGCTGCATACTTCCATTTATCTTTCTGTGCATATGTTACCTGGCACAAGACATTGTGCAAATGCAGACATGGCAAAGTAATGATAGAGAAGGGAGAAGAACATTGGAAGGGTGACATGGAGGCAGGGACAATGCAGATTATCAGTGAAGAATAATAATTTTGGCTCACAACAATATTTAGCCAATAGGTACACCTAAATTAGTGAAGCAATAACATTCAGTAACACTTAACTAACGGCTGAAATAGAAACCTTGAAATAATTTGAGTTTCAGACTTCATACCCTTCAGAAAATTCATGCTAATGCAAAACCTGTTATTGTATTGCCTTTCTAAGTTTGTAAGAGCAATATTTCAAAATTGTCCCTATTTGTACCACTTTTTTATGGCTTTGTCCAGATTTCTTAATGTAAAAGGTTGAGAGGTATGACTGACATACAGCAGTAATCAACCCCAAGACAATATGCCGAACATTAGGCTACAAACAGAGTAATTATCTCAACACATCACATAGGAACTCCTAATATAACACATCTATCAACCTATGAATTCTTTAATTAACTGCACTGCAGAACTGCCTTTAGTATAGCTTTACTCTGTATTCCCATAGCACAGTAGATTTAAGCAGATTTTTTTAAAAGTAACCAGAGCAATGAAGATTAAATTGAAATTGTCAGCTTTTTTGCTATTAAACAGCATTGACTGTCACTCACCATTGCTGGCCTATGCCAAACTCCATGCAAATGCCGAGGACATATTTTCCATGGGCCATTTTGGCCATGTGTGTTGTGTGTGAATCTATTTTTTGACCAGAATAAATGTGTGAAAAAGGGGAGGATAGAACAGTGATGAAAATGTCATTGGCAAACAGAGGCTAGCACACAGGAAAAAGAATACAGGAATTTGTTGGAGGGTCATGGGAGAGCACCATAGCTATCCACTTCTTCACAACATGAATGTACAATTGTACACACAAGTTCATGACTTTGTAGAGTCACCACACCAGTGATGGATGACAACATAATAATGCTGTATGGCCAGTTGGACTGAATCAATTATGTCTGGATGACACATAGGCAAAGTGGAGCTCTATGTATGGGGCGTAATTTTTTTTTTTATTTGGGAGAGACAGAAATGTTGGGAAAGCCGCTTAGAAATGAGAGTGTCCCATAGGTAGGGTAGGTTAGGAAGCATGTGAAGACATACTAGACATACAACACAGACAGGGATAATGATAGAGACAAAAGGTTGGAGAGACTATGATTGGGGATTATCAGGAGATATTGGAGGTTCACCCACATCCAGCTTGAGAACAGTGACAATCTAGTCCTCACTCTCAGAACTGTCATCACTGTCTCCTGCAGCAGGTCCCTGGTTCACTGCTGGATGTGACATAATCTTTGCAATGCAATGCAGGACCTTTCCAATCCTGCTGATATATGCACTGAGGCCTTCTCCATTATATCCTCTACCAGTCCTGTCAGCTCCTGCCTGGTGACAAGTTTGCCACCTCCACCACTACTACTACTACTACTGCTTCCAGAAGTCAGGGCAGAGCTACCTGGCACAGTCAGACCAGGTAGGGCAGGGGTTGTTGAGGCAGCACTGACAGGTTGTCACTCTGAGCTGCTAGGTGCTTGTATCATTTGCGGAGATATGGCGGGCCGAGCCGCAGTGGTAGGTGCACCTCTCTTTGCTGTTTGTATAACTTGCTGATGAGAATTAATCAAAAACAGCAGATTGTTAATTAATGATACCCCCCAAAACAGTAAGAAAGGGTGGGGGGGGGGACAAAATGGGATAATTAGGTTTATGGCATATCATAGTACTGCATATTTAAAAATAGTCGGTTTGGCAATACATAAACAATTATAATAATTTACTATTGCACACATTTGTAGCATCCATATATGATAGAAAGATATTTATGTGTCATTAAATAAACAAATATCACTGTTCTGATAAAAGAAACTGCTGTCATTATTTCACTGTGATGAATTGGAATTAAGCATTCTAAATTAATAATTACAATTACATAATGTAATGCTCCTTGACAGACAGCTAAGATCTTAGAAATAATTATCAATTAAAAAAAAATGGTGCTTCTAGGTAATGAACCCACACATAGTAAAGCTGGTATTCTAATTGCCTAATGCAAGCAACAAGAGTTATTAGGGAAGGCATGCATGCATGAGATGAAGGATGAGGTATGCCTGCTCAAGATGCTAGTGCTTGAGGGAATGAAAATAACATTATGGTTTGAATTGTTACATGAACCATACTTACCCTGTGCCTTACTGATGTAATTTAATCTCTCCTGGTGCACCTCATGGTTTGTATATATCTCCTCTGCAGCTGTACAACACAGAAATAAAATAAAATAAAACAAACATATATGAAAGCATAATGAGTTACTGCATTGGCTGGCGAGATAATTACTGCCTTATCATAGACAGGTTATGGGTCAGTATACTTACACAACTGGGGGTGTTCCTAGTCCTAATTTCAGCTTCCCATCAGCCTAGTCCTAATTTCAGCTTCCCATCAGCTTAGGAGGTTCGGCTTGCACTTCTTCAGGTCACTATAGTGGTGACAGCATTGTTACCCAGTGTGTTTAATGCCAGTTTCACTGGAGACAGTCTTGAGTAAGCTATTTCAAGTTTCATACTTATATTGTGACTTGGTATAACCCCCGTGCAGCAGCCTACAGCTGTAGCACTTCATAAGGAGTGCCACAAATATCCTGGACTCCTCAACACAACATCTTTGTGCTCTAAATTTAGCACCTTTCTCTCCTCGCCAGCTATGTCTGCAAAAGTCAAGCTAACAAAATATGTCTGAATTGCTGCCTATTTCAGATCTCAAGTGCTACTGGTATTGCATAAAGATGCACAGCCTTGCCAACTGCATTTACACAATTGAAAGCAGATGGACTCCTTGGAAGACATAGTGTCACTAATTACAGCACATAGAAGTAAAGGTGTGAAACATGGTATTGACCTGTGCCATGCATTCCACCTATTATCACAGGTTCCATTGTTCAACAATGGACTGCTTAATGGCATGGCTTTTGAGGATTGTACTTTGGAAGATGATGAGATGCTGAATTCTGACACATTGTCATATTGGAGTTACCAATGTTAAAATATTAATAATATAAATAAATAAGGTAACCCGGTCACCAACACGATAAACAACCTTGAGTTTTCGTACTGTGTATTTGGAGGCGTTTATGTGAACTGTTTGTGGCTTGTGGATTAAACTTCTGTTTCCTGTGGCAGCTTCGGTTCTATGCTTTATTGTTTTACCTTCTGGGTCATCACACTGTCTAATTTCAATGTTAAAATATTATTGTAACAGCTGAGAATCAAATCCATGGGATAAAGGAAGCAAAACTGCAACTTAATGTATCAACTGACATTACCACAAGAGAACTACTTTTCCACACTGGAAATTTGATATATAGTGATTTCTAAATGAATGGAGATACACTTCACAGATGCCTATATGTATGTGATTGCAATTATGTCTTGGAATCCATTCCTGTGTAAAAGTCATTCTTTCTGCAAGTAACTATGGTTCAGAAGGATGTAGCTGAATGTGATGAATGATTAATACAGGTTGTTTTATGTTACAAACATACTTCATAAGACATAAGGGTTCTAAACACATAGTTGGGATATGTGATGAGTCTTGATGATTGCAGCAAAAGTATTGTGATTGTCATACATTTGGAAATTAATTGTATATGGTATATATTCATTGTCATGTCTTGGAAAGTGGACACACACACACACTAGGTTGTGTTTATCTGTAAAACATTAATCCTATATGCTAAATAGCACAGTTTCATACTTTCTTCAATCTATGACACTTTAAAATAGGTTTAATAGAAACATGTTCATTCCAGCCAGGTTCACAATCTGACCTAAGTTAAGAATCCATTTCAGCTCTGTTTTCTCTGTTTTATTAGTACCATCACCTAATCACTCTGTTGGAACAATAATGTCAGTAGTCATAAACGTAAACTTGTGGACAGCACCTGCTTATATAATATGCTTAGCTAGTGCATTGTTCTCAGTGACACTACATCCACTGTCCCATCAGTGATTGCAGTGTCCACACCCAGACATGGTAGGCCACAGTGTCATGGTTTTGGACAGAGTCCTGGTGAGAGCTCATTCAGTAGACATGGCTTACATTCAGGTAGCAGCCTGACTTCTAGCCAGGGATGTGGAAGTAGCAGTGCATGTAATGCCAGCAGTGTTTCTCATGGTCAGGGCGATGATGCTGAACTGAGTAGTCTGCCATGCATGGCTCACACCTGTCCAAGTTGCCATGATGTAGTGCTAGCACAGTGATTGATTGTGCTCATGCAGAAACACACACATAAAAATAAATAATTCACTTACCAATTTCACCTCACACACATGAAAATTATGTAAACAGTGCTGTTGAGTGCTATACATCTGGTGTTACTAGCCCTGAGTTCTGTATAGTCTGATAGATACGTGTATTTCTTACTTGTGCACACTCACTACTTTAGTGTCAGCTTTGCCATCCTAATCCTCACCACCACCATGTGCAAATGATGATGATGACTGTGCCCTGCCCTTTACACATGTCTTTGTGACTTAGGGTTGCATACAAGCCTGATGCACACAGTGGACAGCTGATGTTTGCTTATTCACTAGATTGGATTTATTAATATGTATTGCAGAGACAGGGTTTTTGATTTCTTGTTCCTACTTATTTTTGAATGGATTATTCTATATTGTAGTACCACATCATATTTCACTTACTATTGTTATTACAGCATTGGAAGCATTAGGTACTTCAGTCTTGCTTCTTGGTATAGGTTTGCAAATGAGAGTATTGTTGACCTGTTTCATTTTTGTGACCTGTTCCATTTTTTATGGACAGTGGTCAGTTGAAGGGCTTGATGCAAACTCTTGGTTCTAAAATGTAACTGTATGTTGAAAACATCTTACAGTAGAGATATTGTTGACATAACTGCATACCTCACACAAATGTCTCTGCTTAGGGGCATATACATATTTGCATATGAGAGTAATCTGTTGCTATTGGACCACGTCCATTACATGATTAAGTTAAGGTCGTGGAGTCTCACAAGCATCCGTTTTGTATTTGTATGTGTGTGGGATCTTAAGCCTTGAGCAAGGTAATAATTGTGTGTGCTGTCCTTTGCCTCTTAGCTAGAGCCAGCATTCCTCCATCTGCCTGCACCATCTACAGCTGGTGGTTCTTCCTCGGACTCTTCATTTGTACCTACTGTTGCTGGCCTAGCCTGTGGTCCTTAAAACTGTGCTCCTGCCCCTTACTGTCCTTATTGAAGCTGTTTCCTGAGAATTATATTATGTAGCATGGCACAAACTGTAAGTAGTTTGGCAAAGTGCCAGGCAGTACTGCAGTGCACTTCCTGATGTGCCTAGATAGTGGAACCTTGACTGAAACAAACCAGACACGCGTTCTGTGAAATTCTTAGTTTGAGCATGGTCTTTGTATCCTTGCTCAGTGGGGTTGTGTGGGTTTCTCATGGGTGTCATGAGACAGAGCTCTAGTCCATAACCTGCATCCCCACTAGATGCCCTTGAGGAATGCTACCCCTAGCAAACCAAGGGTAAAGCTCACAGCTGTGCCTTATGTCTAAGTTGTGGAAACTGCCTGAGCTACCTGCACAGACATTGTAGATGACCCCTGGAACATTACAGACAACTTGACAGTTTATAGAGTGGGACTTTTTTCTGTCAGTGTACCTCCTTCCCTGTTCCTCAGGTGGGACTTTTATTTCTATGTGTGTGCAATCTATGGTCCCAAAAACTTCAGAGAACTGTGCTATTGCATAAAATTCCTGCATTTTTCTTGTTTTCTCCTGTGGTTTTCATGTGAAACAGATGCAGTAGCATTGCATTTAATAACTGATGTTATATTCTAGAGGATGATAACTGTGACACTCATAATATATCTCCTGTGGGTCTTCAGAAAGTACCAGTAGCTAGTATATGTAATTCTAAACGGGTCTATATCACTGTACTGAGACCCCGCAATACCGTTTTTGATTTTGGTGAAGCTTTACGTATTCGATGACCGGATTTTTCATTCATCTGATATAGACCCATGCTAAACACACTTTTATTTCCACTGGGATGGGTTCTCCACAATTTCCCTGTGGCTTAAGGTGGTAGAGGCAGAGGTTGCATATCTTCGCCGGTGTTTCCCTGTCCAGCCTGTATCTCACAATAATTTCTATTTAATGCAGTCCATGATAAGTTAAAATGTGTCTACACACCTTTCTTCTTCTTCTTCTTGCCTGAGGTCTGGCAGCAGCAGCACTCTGATTACACATATAGCATACTAACAGCAGCAGCAACCCCCTATCCTGTCTTTTTTTTCTAAGTATAGTCATGCCTTTATTCCAAAGAGTTATACAATGCAAAAGCCTACACTGAGTGTACACAATTGCTTTATAGCTTCCTGAACAGCTCCACCATGTTGGATTGGTTATTGGTTAATTAGCATTTAGAGAATGGGCAAACTGCCCATCAGCACCTTGATTAGAGAGCGAATGTTCTCCAACAGGGTATTAATGTACAAGTAATGCCTGCTGAAAAATGAATCTGCTGCGTCACGGCAGCATATCAACCTGCAGTGGAGCTCGGCCTGAAAAAAAAATAATGACCACCATTACTTTACACTCACTAAGCAGTGCTTTTACTGTTTAGTGAGTGTAAAAAAAAATAAATTGAAAAAAAGTGTATATATGTGTGTGTGTATGTATGTGTATGAGTGTGTTTATATTTCTGTCTGCATGTGTGAGTGAATGTGTGTATGAAAGCAGAGAAGACTGTGTGCCTGAGAAAGATCGAGAGAGACTGAGAGCAATCTTGTGTGAGTGAATGTGTGTATGAAAATAGAGGGGACTGTGTGTGAGAGAGAGATCAAGAGAGAGAGTGAGAGCGATATTTTGTGAGTGAATGTGATGTGTGTATGAAAGCAGACAAGACTGTGTATGAGCTAGAGAGAGAGGTCTTGTGTGCATAGCTCTGAACTGTCCAAATTTCCGCAGAATGTCCAGATTGTTGCCTTATATCTTTTGCTTGTTCCTCATAAAATGTGTGTTATTCTGAAGTTTTGTGGCAAATCAGTGAGGAGTGAATTCACTAAATAATAATAGGCATTTGAGTTTCAGGCTTTATATCTTTCAGAAAATGCATTGTAATACAAGACCTTTTATTCTAGCAACTTTCTAAGTTTGTAAGAGCAATATTTAAAATTTGTCCCTATTTTTGGGGCTTTGTTCCCCCGTTGTTTGTCTTTGCTCGGATATTCTGTGCTGAGAGGTTTAGAGTTATGCTTGTGTGACTGCATGTGAGTATGAAACCAGAGGAGACTGTGTGTATATATATATATATATATGTATGTGTGTGTGTGTGTGTGTGTGTGTGTGTGTGTGTGTGTGTGTGTGTGTGTGTGTGTGAAAGAAGATGATACTGTGCATGAGAAAGAGAGAGAAAATGGGATTTCTGCAAAATTGTGGTGTTTTACTTATTTTTAAGTACTATATATTTTTTTATATATTTTTGATGTAAAATGCTACCTCCAACACCATTAACATATACTACAGAATGTTTGAAACATTAGGCAGATAAACTATTTTATATCAAATATATATATATATATATATATATATATATATATATATATAAAACAATATAGTACTTAAAAAATAAGTAAGTGAAACACAACAATTTTACAAACAGCCCATTCTCTAAGCACAATAATGCCTTCCAGGTTATGTGTTAATGCGTAATTAATGCCCTTCCAGGGGTGTAGCTGCCCGATGCTGCAGGCATTAATTACACATTAACCCACACCCTGTCAGGCATTATTGCTTACATTACGTACTTCAGCTCGTTATGCTTTCATTACCGTACTCAGCTGTGTATCTGCATTTGGCAGCTCTACATGTCATGAAGAGCTGCTTAATGAATACTGAATAGTGTGCTATCATGTTGGTGGCACTGCCTGACACCAACACAATCACTATCCATCGTATAATTCTTTATGAATCCTGGACCATGACTATGAATACCAGCATACTATTTTTCACTTAATAACAACTAATGAAGACAGCTGTAAAAGGGGGAAGTTATCTTGTATGTCTGAAACAGTTGCATTTATCTTTAATAAGTAGGTGACTATGAAGGCATTTTTGAAGGTTTT
This sequence comes from Protopterus annectens, assembly GCF_019279795.1. Classification (NCBI taxonomy): domain Eukaryota; kingdom Metazoa; phylum Chordata; order Ceratodontiformes; family Protopteridae; genus Protopterus; species Protopterus annectens. The sequence continues at coordinate 998,063,579 of NC_056725.1, read as the reverse complement.
GAGATGAGACAACCACTATCTAGTAAAAAAATAGTCCTTGAATGGTGCACAAGGAGTGTTGTGTTTGCTACATCTGTAGTAAGACAATAATAGATAACACAAACTTACAGATCATTCTTCCTGTTGTACAAGAAGTCCAAAATTTGTGCAAAGGCAGAGAGAAATGTTTGCATATAATTTTTTACAAATATGACTGCTATACAACCTTACATAAATTTGTCCCTTGATGAAAAAATGAATTTAGTATCTGCCTAAGTAATAATTAATGGTACAAGGTAGAAGAGTTTAACATTTTAACTTAGCTTGCCATCAAGACTCATTTAATGATTGTTCAACATAGGAAGATCATGAATTTTACATAACACTATTTTTTGATACTTTCACCAAGAACAGATTGTTGAGTTCAGTCCAATTCAGTTAGTCAAATTTGGTAAGGTAGTCAAGGTAAACTAGTGTCAGTGCTAAGACTGAAGGGTATATTACAAAACTGCAATAGATGCCCATGATTTAGTGCTTTGTAATCCATTCTTTTTAACATCTGCTTCTGATAAATATTTAGTTCAATACTTTTAGCAATTGCTAGTGACTGATCAGAGTTTGAATGTCAAGTCCAATTCAACAGGGCAGAGATTGGTGTGTTAGTCCAATGGGATGAAATGGCAGTAGTCATTTGAATAGCCAATTACATATTTACTTCAATTGCCCATGGTTTTGTGACTTGCAATCAGTTCCATTCCATGAAAATGTCACAGCTGCAGGATAAACTGCTTTAAATTGAATATCTTTCTGGACAAATTTCTAAAAGTCCTCATTCATAAAATTGTACAGTCAGTCACAGTAAACACTGCATGTGTGTGCAACCATTTGGAAGCATCCTATTCTAATTTACATGCAGCAAATGTTGGCTCACATTTTCAAACAATTTTCTTACACAAACTTGAATTTTTGCTGTTAGCATCAGTCATAGTAATATATCTCTACTCACTTTAGCCATTGGCTGTCTTGTGTCAATAAAGATGGTTTTACTTTGGATAATCCGCTTACACTGAAACCTTTCCAGTTCTTTTCATTTCAGTTCACTTCATTTACTCATTTTAGCTGGCTCATGCATACAAAAGAAATTAGAGTCATTAATGACAGCCAGACAGGTATACAAAGGCACTTTCAGCAAGAACTGATACTGCAAAGCAATTTCATTGAAAGCCACTTTTAGCAATAATGGAGTTTGCACTTTCCTCACTGCTATGTTGCTATGGCAGACATTGGCATGTATACATTTGGGGAGTGATGGGTGAAACATATGCATTGCTGTTCCTGATTTTGTGGTATTTTCAGTTGCTTTAATTTCCTTCAGGAAGTTGATATAAATCCTTATTAATTAGCATTGTGTACTTAATTCTTAATGGATGCAACATGCTGAAATATCTGTACTCAACCATCTTGCCCTGCCAATAGTCTGTGACCTGGACAATACCTTAGAAGTCCACATCATAGGTTCATATAATGAGCTGGGCAATATTCCAGTCAAGTCTTTTTAACCAGGGACTGCAGTCCTGCTGTTGCATATTTACCCTGCCCATTAGGAGTAGAGAGGCTAGACCAGAAGAACATATCTCTGCTTTTGTTGTGTCCTTTTTTTCCCTTAATAGATATGAATTTCCATGACAGAAAACCAAGCATCTGTTTCCTATTCTAAGAGCAAAAACTAATTAAAGTGAAGTACTGCTTTAATTAGGGGTGTCACAGTTTTGCAGTGACCAGCTTGTCACCTTACAACAACAGATTCACTTGTTTGGTTCTGCAATGAGATGACTTCTGTGTAGAGGCTGCAGGTTCTTCCTGTGTTCTTACAGGTTTTCTCAGGGTACTTCAGTTTCCCCCACCAGAGGCATCAATATTACTAATAATAATAATTATAAAATAAAAAATAAAAATTTCCTCGTAAAACTTTGGATTTATTATTGATATTTTAATTTAGTCTACACGATCACTATATAATATTATAATGTATTTGATGTTATTATTTAATGCTTGTCAATGCCATGAATGCATTGTTACACTAGATGGTGCTGTTTCATTTTCTATTTAAATGGCTGTTTTGAAGGGTTTGCTATCTGATGAAGTTCATTTTATAATTGTGAACGAAAGCATTAATTAAAAAAATTGTTCGTTTATGTCATTCTTCAGGAGTTTAATTTTTATTCATTAATGTTGTTCATGTGCTGATTCCTTGCAGGTCCTCTGTCGACTATTTCTGCTCTTATAGTTAGCATTGTTTGTCCAGTTTGGGCAGTCCTTATTTTATTATTATTTCTTTTTCTTTTTCTTTTTTTTTTTTTTTTGAGAAAGGGTTACATCATTCTAGTCATTGCAGCTATTGTTATCCCAAAGTCCTCTGTGTCATCCACATCATTCAAGGTACTTGTAGTAAAAAGCATCAGGCCACTAGCATCTTTATCACCACACTGCAACGTATAAACACATGACTAATGAAATCCTGGCCATATCACTAAAATGATGACACCATGGGAGGCTACAACACCACTTTTTGCTTACTGATATTACATAGTAGAAATAATGTGGACCAACTGACAGAAGCAAAGGATTCAAGCCACAACTTCCACTGGCAGTTAAGTTGACCTCTTAAAGTGCAGCCAGAATGTAGCGACTGAAATGAAAAGCAAAACCAGATCCTGAATATGTTCCCAAAGAGACATTTATGTATTTTGAATTATTTTCTTTTCCTTTTGCTTACTGGGTTTGTCACACTGAATTTAGTCAAAATATCATTTTCAGGGGACGCCCGAGGAGAAAAATCTCCAACATATTACAAACATTTTTAAACATATCTTCAGTATTATATATGAAAAGACATTAAGTAATATATGTTAGCAATTACACATTAATTTGTTAAAGAGACAGGAAATAAAAGAAAACTATTACAGTATAAAACATACTTATCCATTAGCAGATGTTTAACATTGAGCATTTGAAGAGTTGTATTGGTGGGTTTGTTAAATAGATAACAGATTGTTTGATTAGTCCTTGTAAATTCAAACAAAAGGAGGTGAGGGAGGTAGGAAAGAAAATGTAGTGAAGAGTTTTGGTGTACAGCAGGTTCATATATAATATTTCAGTCAAGCCTGGTTATCATAACGTTTAAATTAGAAGTTTAGAAGTGGAGACAGAGCAGGGTCATGGCTGAGAGATGCCTGTAAAACTATTCAGGCATTGGAGAAGGCTGGTTGTGTGGCACAGAATTCTGAAAGAAGAGAAATATGACAAGCTGATCGTTAACAGTGGCATTTATCATGAGGATATACAGGAACAGGTCCATTGATTGACAGGTGAAGTTTTAGTTGTGTTTTAAATTAGTATTTTGAATGGAGTTCAGTGGCAGTGGGACATGTTTCCATAGTTTAGCTACACTATTTGATTATAGAGAATCACCTGCAATATTAGATGATTTGGTTATAGTGATTAGTGATTTTACTTTAGATCATAAAAGTCTATTGAGGACTAGTGTTGTATTAATCTGTTAAGGGTCTGGAAATTGTCTGGCTTATAGAGAAGTCTGTGTATTGTAGTTAGTTGAGAAAGAGCTAGGTGATGTGGTATGTCTGGCCAGTTTTATTCTCTGGGCAGTAGGAAGTGGTGAGCTCTATTGTTACAGTTTACAGCAAAATTGGCTATTTTATTATAACATTGCTCAAGTCTGGACAGTTGTGAGACTTGAAGGTTAGTGAAGATTGGGACAGCAAAGTGAAGGGATGGCAGTAAGAGTAGAGGCTATACATTTTTTTGGCTATGTCAGTGAGGTAGATTTTCACTTTCATTTAATTTCTCCAAGTCTTTTGGGTTTCAAATACTATGATGGGAATGGGTCCCATTCCTAAGTGAAAGTATGATTAAAGTTCATGACATTAGTATTGTTCCAGTCTTTGATGTTAACCAAAAGTGCTCTTTGCAGCACCCACAATGTGCCTAGAACTAACTCCTTTTGCAATCCATGCAAACTTACATGTATTGGTAACATCTCTGAATACAAATGTAAATTATTTTTTGTGAGACCCGTTGCTCCTATTACTATTGGAACTGTCTGGGTATCTGTCTTCCACATTGCTCTAATTTCTGACTGCAAATCCTGGTATTTTATGACTTTTGTGTCTCTCTGTATGCAAAACATTGTAATCATTGGATGTATCAGTTTCATTGATCAATGTTCTTCTTTTCACGGACTACTATATTTGGTTTTCTCGCATCTGTTTTTCTGAGTTTTGGTAATGGGTGATCCCATGTGATATAGACATCATTTTCTATAATGCTTTGTGGATCATGTTTCCAATGCTTCTCAGCTACTTCAGTACTATAATGTTTGCACAATCCCCAATGCAACAGTCTTGCCACATTATTATGCCTTTCTGTATATAGGTATTTTGCCATTAGTGTATCACACTCGACAACAAGATATATGACTGTCTCCAGTTCTATAAACCTGCATTTGTCTGTTTTTCTGACATGCTCAATAGACTTTCTAAACCAGTATGTATGTACGCCACTGTCCTGGGTGGCCAATATTAACCTTTTGTTCTTTTGGTTTAAATTCACCTCTCCTTTACCATTTCTGCATTAGATCCTGATTGGCATGAGGTTATTTCAAGAGTTTTCTGTACTAGCAACCTTTATGCATTTCTACATTTCCTGCCTTCTCATCTGATCCTTCACCTTATACTCTTTCTTTTGTTTTTTGGCACAGTCGGTTGCTGCCTGATGTTTGTCTACTTCTCGTTTGATTTCCATTCTTGCTAAATTAAGCAGAGAAGTCATCTTAGAGTTGTTCTCCTCATGTTTTAAAACTTTCACTATGTTTGGATCGTGGATTGTGTAAGGTAAGCAGATAGGCATGCAGCCCAATGATTGAAGATATACACATGTAATCAGTTTTGAGGAGGACCATACTTCCTTCAGAATGGTAAATATATAATCTTGGTATACTCTGATTTTTATAAATCATTTTATATGCATGAAGCATTTTTCTTGTTTTCCTCTCCAATTGATCCAATACCTTTTGGGCCCAGTCAATTGTCCCAGAACTTAAAATTAGAACAGGAAGAGCAAATTGGTTTATAGTTTGTACTTTGTTCCTAAATGTCAGGGCTGTTTTTGGTATTAATTTTAGTCTTCTGCAGTATTCCTTACTAAGTTTTATTCACATGTGTTTATGTTTTATTGTTGATCCCTCAACAATTCCAACATATTTATACATTCTCTCCTTTATACCACATCCCTCTCCCGGGCTAATTTTCTTGGTGGTGCAGCTTTCATGCTTTAAAGGTTGCTTTTACACATTTATCAAGACCAAATGAGATTCTTAATATCATCTGAGATCATTTTTACCACTTGCAGTTGTGCTTTCAATTCCTCATCTGATGAACTATACAGTTTTAAATCATCCAAAAAAAGATGAGAAGTCTTTATACTTGTTGTTTTCTGGGAGCCAAATTGTAACCATGACCTAATCTGCTAAGTAGACAGATTAATGGGTTAAGGGAAAGACAAAAGAACAGTGGAGACAAAGAGTCACCCTGGGATATCCCCATATGAATTTTTATCCATGGGATAATAATTTGTTCTTTATCAGGGCTTAGCTGCAAATTGGTTTTCCACTGTTTCATGGTCACTGTAATATAATTGATCAATTTAGGGTATATCTAATATTTGTAAGTATTTTTTATAAATGAATATGGGATGCTGTCAAATTTTTTAGTAGTCTAGCCATGCCATACTTAGATTCTTCCCCTTTTTACAATTCTCCATTATAACTTTATTTAGCAATAAATGATCACTTGTTCCATATGACTTTCTTTTGTTACCCTTGTGTTCTAGTGCCATGATTAAGGTTTCTTCTAAATGACTATAAACTCTGTTGGCATCAGTTTCAGTGTATAGTTTATGCATCACTGGATGGCAAGTTATTGGTCTGTAGTTTTTAGGATATCTTTCAGTTTCATTCTAAAGGAGGAGTATTGTTTTTCCTGTTTTTAACCAAGCTGGTGTCTGCTCAGGGTGCACATATAAATATTTCTTACTCATGGCTAAATCTTCATGTAAAGATGTTAATACTTTTAGCCAGAAGTTAAGTACTGCATCTGGGCCTTGGGTTTTCCATTTAGCAGGTTTTCTTAATTTTATTTAAATTTTTATGGCCATTGTCACTCTCCTACTTTGGACACAATAGAAGAGTCTCCGTGGGGTTCTTCAAACAACTTTATTATATACAAGTGCATCATGAAAGAAATTTACTGACTTTAACTTAAGTAACTTATATACAAACTAACTACTGCAATCATGCATGCTCACTCTCTGGCCACACTCTCAAAATGGCACTGGGAATAGCACTTGCCCTGTATTTATATGTGCACGTTCAGTCCTTGATAGGCTTCTTAAAGATACAGCACATACACTCTGATCTACATCCACATTCTTTGAGAAATAGATCATGCAACATTATGAATCTATTTGGCATGCAGATAACACAAGTAGCTATTTGTCATGCAATTATACAAGACTAGGTACATATATACAGTTATGTCCATGTTGCTGTGTATTTCAGACTGGGCCTGGAAATTCGACCATATCGTGTGACATAAAACTGGAAATTATGTTTAGCAACTGGAGCTGTCTCTACAGAATGTTCAACCTTGGGAGTATTTGGAACATCCTCAGAAATGAAAGTAGAAGTTGAAACACACACTGGGATGGGAACAACATTTGGTTCGCTCTGAGATCTAGAGTCTGTATCACAGGAACAATGGTGCGATGATGATTCTGGTGCAGGAAGAAGATGTCTGAGATTTCTCCTGTACTCCACACCCTCAGATTCAACAAGGCAGGATCTTGTCTCGGTACATATATCTGTAACTTGAATAATCCGGACAAAAGCTTTTACCGTTTGTATCCTCACTGTCCCTCCTTCCCTCAATGGACAAAGAAATCAATTTATGATAACTGGACTTCTGGATAGAAAGCTTCGTGAATAATTGAGCCTTGATGGTTCTGTTGTTATTAGCTTTAGCCTCAACAAACTGGAACTAATAGGTAGCATCATTCTGGTTTACCTGGATAGAAGTGTTTGAGCAGGTGAGCCAAGTATATCAGCATGGGGTATGTTTCTGAGATTAAATAAATTCAAAAAGACATCAGCATTGTCATGCTTTGACCTTTCATGTAATTGCTTTGCACTTTGTACTGCACGTTCAGCTAGCCCATCTCACTGTGGATATTCAGGACTGCTAGTAACATGTACAAAGTCCCATTCTCTTGAAAATTCCTGAAATAACTGACTGGTAAATTGAGTACCATCGTCAGAAACAACTTTGTATGGATTACCATGGACTGAGAAGTAATGTTTCAACTTAGTAATAACAATAGTGGATGTTAGATAAGGATATAAGTCAATCAGCAGTCCACTTTTTATGTAGATGGTGTTTCAGTGATTGGTGAAAGAGTTGATGCAGTGAATTTATTGGCAACGGGTGAAGTGTTCTGTACAGTCTGGATCAATGGCAAATTCACAGAGCTTAAAGTAGATACTGGCTGAAAGTGTAATGTTATACCAGCAGACACATTTGCTAAAGTGAGTACTAATGAACAACTCAGTGTAGCCAGTAATGCAAAACTTGTTGCTTATGGAGGTGAAGAAATTCAAACAAAGGTCAGTGATGCTTTCATGTTATTTGGCTAAGAACTGTTAAAGCATTGTTATTCTATGTAGTCTAAAGACAAGTACAGTTTGAGAATGAATCTACTTTCTTTTACCAAAGAAGTTCATCACATAAGTGCATATCTTAGTTCCAATTTTTCTGAAGCCATTTTCTCAGAGTGTGCTGATATTTTCAATGACAAGTTGGGCAAACTTCCAGTTGTGTATTCCATGAAGTTAGACCCAGAGGTCACTCTAATAGTCAGACTAGAAAGAAGAGTTCCAATAGCTATGCAGGAAAAAGTTAAGGCTCATGCACTGCATACTGAACAAGAAGAAAGTACTTTATCAATGTCTTTCAGTAATGAAGGCCAAAATACTAGTTCTCTCACTCTTCTCCCTGTGGAACCTGGGTGGAACTGTACATGATCAATTTGATTTTTTTCTGTGACCCTTCTTTATAACTGTGTGGGGTTTGCTTGATTTGCAAAACTTTTTAAAATGGTTCAATTTTTTACACTTGTGACATTGCTGACCAAATTCTAAGCATTTCTCTCTTTCATGATTGGCACCACAACTGTGACAGTTAACAATAAAACTGGTTTTGCTAATTCACATTTGTACTGCACTTTAGGTTTTGCTAATTCACATTTGTACTTTACTGAGCATGCTCCTTTAACTGAACTGGTCTTAGAACTTGAACCAGCAGGGGTTGTGGCTGCCATGTGCTTAGGCTTACTTCTGTTTGGCACGTGTTGCATGCTATCCATATTTGCTCTACAGCCTATTGAAATCATGCTTTTGTCACTTGCAAGCATACTTGTGTGTTTTTCTGTAACTTCATGCATTTGACAAATCTCTATGGCTTTACTCAACATTAAATCACGTTCAGGAAGCAAAAAGCTTTCTCACAGCAGCACTATTAATACCACACATGAGCCTGTCTTTTATTAACTAATTTTTTAAGTCTCCAAACCAACACACTTTGGCTTTGTTTCTCAAATCAGTTATATAAGCTGCAAAAGTTTCCCCTGGTTTCTGATCTCTCGTGTAAAACAAATGCCTATCTAATGTAATATTTGTCTGGGGTTACACATTTCTCCGAATTTGCACTTCAAACACTCAGGGTCTTCCCTTGATTCAGCCTGTACAATATGACAATTTTCACCTTCTCTCTCATATACCACTGGTGCATTCAGAAATAAATGCTCTCTTTCAATGGCCTCTGACCCAGCTAGGATTAGAAAAATGAATGCCCTGCCGCATGCATCTTTATCTGAATAAGCTGCTTCTATAAAAAATATTGTACTTTCTCAAATATTCTCCAATTATCTGAATATTCTGATCAAATACAAGTGGTAAGGGCTTTTAAAATCCATCTGCCATATTAACACATACCAGTGAAATGTTTTGCAAGTAAGCTCAAACACATACACATAAGAAAGAAATTTATGCCAGTATTTGTAACTTTGTCCAATAGCACAACAAGCCTCTGTATAACTGAATTTTGTGAAATAAGTCTCTCAGGCACTGTAATACTTTTGACATTACTGTACTGCAAGAAATCACCTCATCAGTTTAAGAAACATTTCAAATAACTGCATAATAGGAATGAACTGGGCAAGAGAAGTTTAGAGTCAGTAACATTTCAAAGTAATTGCACTTTGCAAATAAGCTGTACACAGCACACTGAAATTTCCCCAACATGGCGGTACCTTGCCAGGCAATTCTTTACAGTGCAAGAAATACCCTGTAATAGCGTTACTTTGCAAATAGACACACCCAGCACAAGAAACCTTTCAAAATGGCTATACTTCATGAAATAGTTGCACTTTGCACACAAATAAACTCTTCAGAATACATGCACAGTAATAAGCACACACTGTAAACACTTTTACACAATTTGAGATACTTGAATAACTCTACTTATGCCATGGATACAATACAAAGTTGTAGTTATGTCAAAACACAGCACTTTGCCAAAAATACATGCAGTCACCTTGCTTTATTTATGCTTAATGTGCCCTTTTTGCCCTCGTTATATTCATTTTGCTTGTTTAATCTCTTTTCACACACATTGTACTTTTTTGTGCTTGTTTTACTCTAAAGATGCCTGTTCTGCTTCAAACACACTCATTTTGCTGCAAACATACTTGTTTTGCTTTTCTGATAATCGTTTCATCAAATATCTTAATCTTAAATATTTTAGTTAAACCTTGTGTGCCTCCCTCTTGTTTAATAATGTGATTTGTGCCCTTGTAATGCTCTGTTTTATCTTTTTTATAAGATAAGCAGCTTGTGCAAATTCACATTACTTCTGATTCTTTTCTGGCTCTTTTTCATGCTCATTTCTCTTAGTTTACCTTCACTGTCATCTCTGCACCTCATGGCTCCGAATATTATTCTCTGAAATCCAGGTTCTGACACCATGTTGCTCTCTCTCCTATTTTGAACACAATAGAAGAGTCTTCGTGGGCTCTGTTCAAACAGCTTTATTATATACAAACGTATTAAGATAGAAGTTTACTGACTTTAACTTAAGTAACAAACTAACTACTGTAATCATACATGCTCACTCTCTGGTTGCACTCTCAAAATGGCACTGGGAATAGCACGTGCCCAGTATTTATATGTACACGTTCAGTCCTTGATAAGCTTCTTAAAGATACAGCACATACACTCTGATCTACAGCCATTACTTCATCCCATTTCATATCCTGTACCTTTAAACTTCTTATTCCTTCTTTTCCTTCTTCTATCCATTTAGTATCTTTGTTATGTTCCACAGGATCTTCATAGATACTTCTCCAAAATATGTCTGTTTCTGTTTTTTGATGGTTTTTATATTCCTTTTGCCTAGTTTTCCTGTTCTCTATAAAACTTTTTTGGGGTCATCAATAAATAAGTTTAAAGGAAAAGTACAAAATAAACAATCTGCATATCTTCTAAGTTTTTCTGACTGTGCTGATATCTAGTCTATTACTATTCAATAGTATAAACCAGATCCTGGTCTGTTCTGACACTGTGCATTGCTTTTATCAAGTCTATCTTTCTGAGTATTTTTGTTGATCTGTTCCCTCTTCTGTACTCTAACAGTGGCACTTCTTGTCTTAATTGCTTTATAGTTTTCTGTGTTCATTACTTCCATGATGGCATTTGATTTCTTCCCTTACTGCCCTGTGTTTTTGTGGTAAGACTTTATCTGTTATTAATTTAGCTACACAATAATATATTCTATTTACATTTGTTATATTGCATGAATCTCTATGAAACGTCTTGATTATTGTGTCCATTGGGTCTATACCACTTCATCATAGTTTACTTACCTAGAACAGCTATTTATTGAACCGAGATCATCAAACGGCCCTTGAGTGAGTGCTCACATCAGTGAATGTTTTTCCCAGGGAAAGAAGTCACTTGGCCGACATACATAAATTTGCCCTTTTCCCCACTGTAGTGTAATCTTGGAGTTGGTATATATAAGTGGGGGGTGTTGGTGGTGCCCCCCCCCCCACATTGGGTTGTGCGGAAATGTAGCCCCCCCCCACTTTAATGGGTTTTATGTACTGTGGCATGTGTGTAAATAAGTATGCAAGCAATTTCTTACCATGTGAACACTCGATGAAGGGCCGTTTGATGAGTTTGGTTTAATGAATAGCCGTTCGAGGTAAGTAAACTTCAATGAAGTGATATAGACTCGTGTCTATTTTTTTTATCAAACTTCTAACATTTTGGGTCTTACTGACTTTCTGTAATCCATTTCTTTCACTGATCTTAATATGTCTATCCACCTCTATTAAATCAAATGGCTCTTTCCTTAGATCATTTTTCTTCTAAACTGAGGCACATTCTTTGTTCTCCATTTTCTCTGGGCATTCTACAGAAAATTCCAGAGCATCTTCCCATGCAATATTCTCTTCAATTCATCCTGTGTCATCCATTGCTCTTTCATAGGGGAACTCACTGGTCTATCACTCCATAACATTGAGTTGCCACAGTTTCCTGTTCCTTCCCTTGCTCCGCAACTCCAGCTGAACTTTTGTACTGGCTTCCTGGTGAAGGCTCCAAAGTATCTTCATATGGGAATTGATCTGATCCTTTTCACAACACTGGTTTCTCCTTAAATGGGGACTCATTGTTCTAGCATGCTGTGATGTTATCAGAGTTAGATTCTCTATACTAAATCCCTCACTTCACAGGTAATCCATCACTTCAGTTTCTGTTTCTTTAATTTCTTCATCAATAATCCTTTTTTCTACTCCCCCCTTTGTTTTCTTACATTTTGTATTGTAAAATTTTCCACATATGGATGCTTTTGCCTGTATTTCTCTTCAAATATCTTTGGTGCTGTTTTCTCGTGTTGATTAGTTTTTCTTTCTTATTTGCATAAATATTGCACCATATTAAATCTCTTTATTTTCCATGTCCATACTTCTTTTTCAGGTGTTTCCCATGCTTCCTGTTTCTCCTTATTTCAGGGAGACATTGTTCCATCATGCTGTGACATAACCTGTATTAGACTTTCTACACTAAATCCTTCACTTCCCAGGTATTCCCTAATTTTAACTGCTATATTTTTACTTCTGCTTTACTAATCTTCTGTTTTGTGTTTCTCCTTTGTGATCCTATTTTCTGTATTGCGAACATTTCCATATCTGGGTGCTTTTCCTGTATTTTACTTTGAGTATCTTTGGAGCTGGTCTTTTTGTACTGATTAAGTTAGCTTTCTTCTTTGCATAACTATTGCACCATATCAGATTTTTCTTTCTTTCCCATGTCCATGATTCTTTTTATACCTTTCAAAAATCTCTAAATTTTGTTCTTTATATTTTTTGCACTTCTTCATTCCCTTCATTTTCCACACAGCACAAGGTTTCTTGGTCTATATAATGTTTTTCATGATTCAGTTGTGTTAATGAACACAAATTTGCTTTTGACAGTTTTCCTTGTGTAAGTGTTTTTCTTTTCACTAATTTCTCTCGTAATCTTTTTATATATCTTCTCTCTGAAGGTTCTGGGCTTTTTGCAGAATAGCAACAATACATAATTTCTTTATCCTCAATAGTCCACTTGATCATCTTTAGGGCTCTTTTTGGCCAGTCAGTTTTTGTGGTTTTTGTGGACTACTGCTTCCTTCTACAATGGTGGGGGAGCATCCTCCCCCTGAAGCTGGTCTAACCCCATTGTAGAGTTGTTTCCATGTTGTGAGGATTCTACACTGTCATTTTTTCCAGTTCTATCACCAGTGCACCTACCAGGATCGGACACATTTTTATCCTATGACTTGTGCACAGTAGTCTTTTTTATATGTTAACCTACTTCTGTTCATGATAAATGCTATATAGAATGTAGTCTATAAATTAGTGTCACCTTGGTGAGATTTTGTAAAAACAGGGTCCAAATTATGAAGCTACTCACCAAGATTTGAGGATGAATTCAGTTCCAGCAATACTACTCTCTTTTCCTTGCTGATTTTATCATCTCTCTATTCGGACACCCTTTCAGTCTTTATAATGTATCTAGTTTTGATTAGATTTTTTTTAACCACACGTGATACATCTTGGTCGAATTTCAACTGGTCATCATTGATGACAGCTGGCAATTTTGTTCTGCTATGGTGTTGTTCGCAGAGTCAGTAATAAATATTGTTTTTTGGTAGAGATGTGTTTGGGCATAAAAAGCAGTGATTTAGTTTTTGAGGGTTTAGTAGTAGTTATGAATTATTTTGCAATGTTTCAATTGATAAGAAGGATTGCTGTGTAATGTCTAGGAGTTTCTAGAGAGATCTGGCAGAGCATATTATTTTTGAGTCAACAGTGTATTGAACTAGGGTAGCATTTGATGTGGCAGTGTAGAGATCACTAATGAATATGTTGAAATACGGTTCCTAGTATAGATTATTGTAGGAAATGCAGTCACACATAGCCTAGCTGTAGTTTCCACCTTCACAGTGCTCAAGATAGCCTGCTTCACCTGAAAAAGACCTGACAACATGGATGGGCATTATCCCAGTTTGTCTGCCAGCAGCTTGGTAGATATGGGCATTCTAAGGCAATGTCAGAATTGTGTCATGTTCACTGACAACCAATTAATTCTTAGAGAAACAGATACATTATGTGTGTGATGTAGTCAGTGAGGGCAAGACTCTCACAAAAAAGCACTCAAAATAACAATCAGGTTGTGGGTAACATAAGCATTATAATCAGCACATAGACCGACATTTATCCTAAAAAAAGAATCCTCAGTAATCAAAAGCACTCCCCCATAACAACATCCAACAAAACACATACAGCGACACCCTTTAGACCCTCAATTACAAAGCCCATAAGGAAAGTAAACACACTAACCAATATTGTAATCATAGGATACTCCATTGTGAGACAAACAGATGTCCTGCTCACTAGACTGAATAAGGAGAAAATCACAGTCAGTTATGTATATGGGCCAGCATCCGCCAAATCACCCATGCACTTAAGTCATTAGACCACGAGTACCAGTATGACTAATTCATAGCCCGTGTGGGTGAAAATGACCTGAAGCATGCCTCCCTAGACTATATGCAGAGAGACATTATGGAGCTCTCAGACTGTGTGTCCTAGGCTGGTGTGTGCCTATCACTGAGCATCATTCTACCTTCACCAAAGATGATGGCACAGTATGAACAAAAGCTGATTGAATTCAATAATTAACTTAGTTTCTGGCATCATTCCAAGGGGTACAATATTTGTCAGCATGGGAGGATAAGTTCAACAGACCCCGTTACTTTGCCAAAGATGATCTGCACCTGTCCCATCTAGGCTTTTTAATATTGGCTAAAATATTGTCCTCCCCAGTGTGACTTTTTTAAGCAATGCCAAATTGACAAACATTCTGATGTAGCAAAACGAATCCAAGGCAATCTAAAGGTTTCAATGCTCAATGTGAGCAGCCTAAACAAGAAACTCCACTCCTGCCAGGTTCTCCTCACCCTGGAGAATCTTGACATCTGTGTAGCTGTTGATACATGGTTTAAAGACACAGAGCACCATGGCAGTGCAGGGCAACAATGACTTCCACACATTCAGGCCAGGTACTGCACAGGCAGGGAGCAAAGCTTGAGGTGTAACAATTTATAATCAACAACAAACACCTCAAGACTCGACAAACAGGCTGATGTGCTTGAACTTCTCCATGTCCAGATTTCCACAGGCAAAATCCCATATAATATATCACCCTTTATGACCCAAGTAATGCATAACTTGTACTTGGACTTAATGGAGGCCCTCACCATTTCAAGCCAATGCCATATTCATGGTGACTTCAACTACTCCACTATAAAATGGCATACTTATACAACCCTAAACTTACAGTCCTAGAGATTCCTGGACCTTGTAAACACAAACACCTTGGACCATATAGTCCAAAGTCCACTAGGGGTGCAAACATACTTGACCTGGTACTCACAAAGATGAGGAGAATGCTGTATCCTCCTAGTGTAGTGTCCTGTCTGGTAAAGTCAGACAATAAAGCTGTCTCTTTCACAATAAAAATCAATTGTATGACCCTGGATAACCCTGTAAAATTTAGGAACTATTTTAAGGCAGACTTCCTACTACTAAGTGATAACCTGTCAACATTTCAAGCCTCAAAACCCTAAGAACACAGCTGCTTTTGCAGAATTGTTCACAGAAACCTTATCAAATCATTTTAATAAATGCCTAGGGACAGCTGTGTCTATCAGAAATAAGCTCAGAACTACAAACCTCCCTGGTAGAATCCAAACATAAATAACTTGTATAAGAAAAGGGAAAAAAGTCATAGCCAACATTAGAAAGTGCTACGCCCAGCATGATAAAAACACTCTCATCAATTTAAACAAACAATTAAGAAGGCAGATTTTAGGTTCATAGAGGGTGACTAGGCTAGCGGTCCTAGAGCCCTTACAAGCCTAGCCATGTTAATCCCTAGTTGTCTCAATTGTCTTTGGTTAGATGGATGTAATTCACAGAGTGGGTCTATGATAAACACCAGCTATCCCTGTCCATGAGGGACATGGGTGCCACCTCTGGGGTGAATTTGCAGTCTCCCATCCATTTGTCCAGGTTGCAGCTGAATAGGGTCAGTGACGAGCTCTGCTTCAACTGAATTGGAAGTTTATTTCAGAGTAGCATCAATCTCTGGGAGATACATCTATTTTTCCAGCATGTTCTGTTAATGTCACAGGCTAAGTTAAGATCCCTAAAGAGAGTGACTCTTGTGCAATTTGACTTGCAGATGTGCAGCATATCTGTGAGGGTAGGGTCAGAGACTGCGCTGCTGGCCAGGCACAAGTTGCCTCTCAGAAGCCTATATGATACAGAGTACAGTGACATGGCTTTCAGTCTATCCACATAAGTCATGGTTTGGAAGCACTGTATTTTCATGGTGAGAAACCTTTGTGATCTCTCTAGCTGCTGCAGGTGTCTGGTGAGGTACATGCAGAAGGGAGCATTGTACTCTATTAATGGTCTGATGATGGTTGAGTACAGTAAAGTTATCCTTAGACCTGGATGCAGAGCCCTTACTTATGAGATATGAAAGGTAAAAGGCTTTCCTTACCACTGTGGAAACGTGGTGGTCAAAATTCAGATTGTTATCTACCTGTGTTCCCAGAATTCACAACACTGGGTTTGAACTTAGGGGGATGTTGTCAATATTGTAATTAGCAGGAAATTACATTTTGCTAAAGGGGATAATAATGCAGTTTTTGTGTTTAATTTTAGAATGTTGCTTTGGCACCAGTCATTTGTCTATGTTAGCCCCTCCTGTAATATGTTAGCATCATTGGAGGACTTCATGATTGGACCCAATTTGCAATCATTAGTGAACTTGATGAACCAAAGGCTGTCTTCTTTAGCCTGGACCTCTGAGAAATAAATTCCAAACAGTAAAGAGCCCAGTACAGATCCCTGTGCCATGCCACTGGTGACAGGTCTACTGGTAGAGGTGGACAGTATGTGTTTAGTCAGTGAGCCAATTGGCTACCCATCTAGTTACATACGAGTTTCTCAATGATACCTGATTGGAGGATTGTGTCAAAAGCCTTGACAAGGTCAAAATAGGCAGTATGCACCGTCTTACCTTCATCCAGGGCTTTGGTGACTTTCTCAAAGAAGTCTACTAGGTTTAATAAGCATGATATCTACCCTTCATGAAACCAAACTGGGTTGGGTCTAAAGTTTGAAGGTCACCTATGTCCTTGTTAGTAAGACCCCTGATGATTCTTTTCATGGCCTTGCAGATGAGGCTTGTTAGACTTATTGGGTCTATAGTTCTCAGGCTCAGTTGATGCCCCCCCCCCTTTGTGCAAGGGGATTACTTTTGCTGTTCTTCACTCTGCTGGAACAAAGCCAGTTCTCAGGCTATGGTTAAAGAGAATGATAAGTGGGTCCTGTTTTAGATTTCTTAATAAGCAACCTGGAATGTTACCTTGTCCGAATGAGCATATTTTTGGCCTTGGAGATTGCAGATATGACCTGATCTCTGGAGATAGGTGGCAGAGGACTGGTGTCAGGTATGCTTTGGGGTATGGCTGATGAGGAAAGGGGGCTGAAGTTTGCACTAAATCCGTCAGCTAGCAGGTTGGCAATTTGCTCCAGTATAGTATGAGTGGTACCATCTACTACCAGTTTGGCGCATAGCTGGGCATTCCCTTTCAGATTTTGGACATAGTTAAAGAATGCCTTATGATTATCCTTAGTTAGGGATGCTATTTTAACTTCATAATTAGCTTTATAGTACTTTACAAGACTTCTGATTTGCATGTTCAAGCTGTGGAGGTAATTCTTCCTCTGCTGAGTCAGTTCACTCTTGTTCTTAGACATCAGTTTCTTTCTTTTGTTATATAACCTATTTACACTTGAGGTCCACCAGGGTGGCTTGTTTTTTCAGGAGGACCTGGTTTTAATACTGTCAGGTGCAGCTGAGTCTATACAGTTGCTTAAGTGTTTATACACAGCATTTGTGTACACCTCTGCATAGGAGTCATTACTGACTGTGATTGTGGAAGGTATAAAACTTTTTATACCATTGCTTAGTAGGCTTTAGTTTGCTTTTAGAAAACTTTTTTTAGCTTTTCTGCTCCTTTGGTGGTGACAGGTTAATATTTACTTTGAACAAGACTAATTTATGGTCTGACCTTATGAGGAAGGGCATCACACAGGTGGGAGTGCAGTGATCCCCCATGTTGATAAATACTATGTCTATGACATTTGAGCCCATTGTGGGAGTGCAGGCTATCTGTTCCAGAGCATTTGTATTAACAAAGTCCAGGTACCTTTGGGCGAGCATATTCATGCTCATGTATGTCACCCTGCTGATGGAAGGATAGCTGATAACTCCCACAACAAAGGTGTTAGGCTGCATGGCATGTGATTCCAGTAAGTCCAGATAGACAGTGTGCTTTTACTTGGCTCGTGGTGGACCTATAACTAGCAATGATGTAGTAGGTTATTTTGCCTATAGTTAATTGGACATTGAGTAGTTTGAGAGAGTCATGCTGTTTGACCAGTTTCAATGTCTACTTGGCTTTAATAAAGTTGGATATACCTCCACCTCTGGTTCTTTCACATTCATTTGAGGTCTGAATGTGTGGAAGGCATTGCAACCTTGTATGGTCGGGGTGCTATCCGCAGCTTTGAACCATGTCTCAGTGACTACACAGACATTAGCATCTTCGTAGATGAGGAGTACTTCCAGGGAGTGCAGTTTCATGTTTAGACTCCTAGCATTAAGCAGCAGATTGTTGAGTTTGTCTCAAGTGGATTTTGTTACATCAGCAATTTTGTTGTTTTGACATTGCCTAAAAAGACACTACAGAGGAGGCAATGACCTTTGCCAGTATCCAAAAGCTTAGAGGAGACAGGTGCAGATCATCTCTGTCACAGCAGCATGGCCTATCAAGCATGTCTTCCCAGGCTGACAGATACTGGTTGACCCTGGACTGACATCACAAGCTAAGCCAATTGTTGAAATCAATCATTTTTTGGTCATATTGTGGTATCATCCTGGGTGAAGGTAGAATGCTGCTTAGCGCTAGGGTCATACCTGCCTGGGACACAATTTGAGAGTTCAGTCATGTCTGTTTTCATATAGTCCAGAGAGGTACGTCTCAAGTCATTCACCCCCAAAATGGACTATGACAGAGCCATAATGGTACTTGTTGAGTGACTTGAGTGCATTTGTGATTTTACAGATCCTGGCAGCTGACAGTAACCTTCTCCTTGTCCAGCCTGGTGAGGGGGATATCTTGTTTGCCTCACTATGGAATCAACCATGACTAAGATATTAGGTTTTGACGTGTTTTGTCTTAGGGGCTTATTTGATGAGACACTGGTGTATGTGTTATTATGTGTAGTGATTTGTATTTGCATAGCAGTGTGTGCAAGTGGTATACATTTGGGAGGTCTCTGATCTTTTGGTAGGCTTCTGCATGTGGGTTTATGTGTTATAACCTCATATTGTGTGAGAAGTGAAGTGTGTGTGCTGGCAACCTGTTTGATATCCAGTTTTTTGTTATGTGAGAAACCTGATTCCAATTTCATAGTGTAATTACATCTCTCATATAGGGTGTTTGTTTGTTTTAGGAGTAAGTGGTTATTAGTATACATGAGGCAATTACAGCATTCCCTCAGGATGCCCATGTCAATGAGACTGGCCAGTGAAAGGATGGGAAACTGCCTGTCCATTATAGCAGGTTTTTATCACATTTACAATTATGGAGAGGAGTGGGGTAGCTTGACCAGTTTTTCTACTAGGACTAACAAAGGTGCTTGTTCTATTGAAAGCAATGATAAGTGTGGCAATACTACTCAGTGCACCTGTAGCGCAACTCAGAATATGAAGATATTTGAATTATTCAGTCTTTGATTCATCTATCCAGTGAAGAGTCATTGGAAGCAGCAACTCATCGGTGAAACAAAAGCCAAGACCTGACTGTTTTTATATTTTGATTTATGATAATTTCCTTCTCATTGGTTAATCATGAGTTATAGAGGATAGAAGATGCAGATTTCAGTCTATTTTTGACTGGGGATATTATTATGATATATTAACAAGTACAAAGACTTCTTTTGATATTTGCCTTCATAGAGGCTTACATTTGATTTGATGAAAAGTTGCAGATCAGCACGATGACACGAATAAAAGACCTCTCCTGACATAAGCAGGGTCCTGCCACTATAGAGACTTACCCATATAGGAAGTGCTATCCCTACTGGTGGAAATAGAGCCTTGCCATTTTTCTCATTTTCCTATTGGTCGGGTGGATTAAAAGCCGAGACCTGACTATCTCTACATTTTGGCTTATGATAATTTCCTTTTTACTGGATAATTATGAGTTACAGAGGCAAGATGTAGATTTCAGTTGGATAATTATGAGTTACATTGGCAAAATGTAGATTTCAGTCTATTTTTGACTGGGGATTTTAGTGCAACATATCAACAGGAACAAAGATTTCTCTTGACAAATGTAGAAACATGCCACTATAGAGGCTTACTATTGATCTGATGAAAAGTGGCAGATCAGCACAAAGGTTCCTTGGTTGCTAAGATCATTTACATTTTGAAAAGAAAAGATTAATAATGATATTTAATACATCAGCAGCAGATAGAATACTCAGATGAGTGTTTCAGTCTAACACTAGTAAAGTGAGTTTTACTTCTTTTGGTTGTCATGGCGAGTTGCTGCTTCCAATGACTCTTCATTGGATAAATGAATCAAAGACTGAATAATTAAATTATTTTCATATTCTGTGTTTTGAAGACTTTTTAGAAGAGTTGTATGGAGGCAAAGAGACATTGGTATTATATATTATTACTGGCAATAAGCTTCAGCTTAATATGTGAACAGGGAGTAAATCTCCATTGGTCAGAATAGATATTTGCCATTTTCTTTGAAACCCTATTGGTTAGTAGACATGCAGCCAAAAGTTTCAGTTGCTTTCTATTTCATTGTGACCTTTTGGAAAATAATAACCAAATAATAAAAACAACAAATAGTTTTTGAATTTTGAAGAATCCGTCACCATTGTATATGTAATAGGAAGATGTCTTCTGATAGCAGAAGATCAACCGTACACTGATCGGATGACAAAAAGATGCCAAAAGCCAATGTCCTTAAAGAAAAACAGTTTTTAAATATGGATTTTAAAAAGGAATAAGGAGAAACCAGAAATAAAGTGTATAATTGACACTATGATGTATGGTTTTAATGAATTGTAGCAATCTGCTGTTCTTAGTATCTCAGCTATAGGAGGCTGTTTATTGGATACTGAAAAAGCATTCACTTTTGATAGGATGGCAAAGAGGTGTGCTGCATTTGCTTGCATGCTATTGGCTAGACATTTTGGATTGAAGAAGTATGTTTCTATTGAAAGACAGTGAATAGGAGGAGATTGAGGAGACACCTTATTGGTAGAAATGTGAACTTCCTTGTTTTAGTAATGTATGATAGGTTGGACCATCAAACACAGTGAACAAGATCTTTGATTATTTTTTTCTGAATGGATCATCTGACCAAGAGTTTGAAACAGTGATTGGAAGTTATGATTTTAAAATTAAGATACTCTGGACAGAATAATCAGGATCTGAAGAAGGCATTACACCGAAAGCGCTGGTCCTGTTTCTGTGCTGTTACTGGATTTTATTCATTAAAGATTTTATTTATTGTTTAGCTGTGGTGATATATTCCCTGTTTTCTCTGAATTTTCCTGTTTTTCTGGGAGTGTACTTTAGTGGTGTTTACCTTAATTTCTTTTGGACTATTACTGATAGATACAAAAGTTTACTGACAATCATCTAGACTCCATCCAATAACCTAATAATATATGTAAAACAGAATGTATTGTGAGGTATGTATCATAACTCTAAACTCTATTGCTAAAGTAATGCATGTCTATCCATTTCCAGTATATTGTCAGACATTAGTCCTGCATCACAGCTGAGAATGCATAAGCCAGGATCTTGTCACACACATACAGTCCTAATTGAAGTATAGCACCAGTCACTCTTTAAGCTGTATATCTTTAATAACAATGGCTGACAAGCACTTCTTCTGTGGCAATGAGGAGTAAAAACCTATGTGTATCCATTCCCTTTCACATAGGTTTGAATCTGACCTTGTATACATTACTTTTAATGGTGTGTAAGTTCTAACAAAATATGTGCCAAGTCATCCCAATGATTCATCCAAACTCAAGGCTTAAAAGCCAAGCTATTGAACATTTCACTGTTGACCACTGGACAAAGTGTGACCAGGTATAGCATCATGCATGCCAAAGATCACTGTCAAGTTTCACATTATCATTGCTGTTTCATAAACACCATTCCTCATTCTTTAGCAATGTTTCTATTTGCTTACCATCGAAGAAATGCAGTCAGTGTGGTTGTGCGTGTTTGGCAGTAGTCGTAATATGCAAAATCACTATTTGATGGGAAACCATTGCTACTATTGTTGATGAACTTCAGAAGATATGGCATGTAATGGGGATGATGGCTCCAAATTCAGGGCAAAGAGGTGAGGTGTGGAGGAGTTCAAAATCTGTGTTGGACTCCTTATGAAGCGCTACATATCCACAAAGTGGCTGGTCATGGGGACTATGCTGGGTCTCAGTAAAAGGCTGAGGCTTAGAACAGCCTAGTCAATGCTGTTTGCAGTGTGACAGACGTACCACACACTGGGCAGCAGTGCAAGCACTATTACAGTTACCTTAAGAGGAGGAAGCAGGCACAACTCAACCAGTGGCTGGATGAGTATAGAACTGCTAACACCCCCAGCTGTGTAAGTATACAGATCAATCAACTTAAAATGATGCAGAATGGTGTACATAGCCAAGGCTGGTATACATAATGCTTTCATGTGTCTTCTTCACTCCTTCTCTATTTAACAGAGGTGGAGGAATTTGCAACAAACAGTGTGGCACATGCTGAGAGATTGGCATGACTCAAGAGAGGGAAGGAGTATGCTTGCAGCACAACTGACACTGATTGTATTAATTATTGGGATTGTATAGATCAGTAGCAACTAGCATACATGCCTTAAATGTAACAGCAAGCATGCATGCTTTCTCCTGTAGTTGTCGGTTATTGTATTAGGCAAGTGTGGAAGTGTATTTGGATTATGTGAGTTCAATTTCCATGATGAACGTATGGATTCACATTCAACAAGTATTATTTTTCCAGTTGAAATGCAGCAATATTGGCTTTAATGCCATGCTGTTAACTTACTCTGTAGTAGCTTTGCTGAAAGCATCTATGGGATATGTGCATATTCCAAGGATTAATTGTAAAAATTCTCAGTCATTTTGGGAGTGTAAAAACTCTTTGTTTGTTTGCGTCTTTCGGCTTTTCCCAGTTAGGGGTCTCCACAGCAGAACTCCAGTCCACTAATGATTGGCAATAGAGTTTTACGTGCTGGCTTGCCGGGCCTAATGCACAACGTTCAACGAAGGAACGCCTGTTCACACATGTCGCCACACAGAAGACGCTCTAACTGAGACTCGTACGGGCAACGTCTAACTGTGAGGCGACAATGCTACCGCAGCATCACCACTGCAGTAGTGTAAAAACTCTATACTATAATAATAATAAATGGCTACTGGTTGTAATAAAGAATGAATGTGACAGATCATGGTTCTCATCATCCGTTTTCTTTTGTCTCACCCTACCCCTTATTACTCTTTTTTTATTTTTTGGGGGGTTACCCAGAATCACACTGTTCTGATGTCATACCTTTCTGCCAACAAAACAACTGCATTCAGCACAGGGGGTGAGCCAACCACTGAGGCTTAGCTTGCCAACCCCCCACCAGTTGTTGCACCAGCATTCAGCACCTCTGGGATGTAACCTGGGAGTACTGCCTCCACAATCCCTACCCTACCTGGTCCATCCTCATCAGATAGCAGTACCCTGACTGGTGGTGCAGTGGTACCCTCTGTGAGTACTAGTGGATGCAGTGATTATTTCACCCACCAGGAGCTGCCAGGGATGGTGTGAGATCTAAACGATATTGACCCTAATGTCCACATCAGCTGAGTGGAGAGGTTGCTCCTAAAAATTGAAAAAAAAATTACCACATCAAGCATTCTCACCAGGTAACTGAGGAAGGGGACAGTGATCACAGTTCTGAGGGGGAGGACTAGATTCTCACCATTCCCACACTTGACAGGCATGTGCCTTTGATGTACCCTACCTATCCTCAGTGATGGTGTCCCCCATTTTGGTATGCATCACCATCCCTGTGTCTGTCTTGTATGTCATGTTTGTTTATACCTGCTTCCTCAGCTACTCTATCTACCTGACTCAAAAAGTCCTAGATACTTTCTCCAATACCTCTCTCTTTTTGAACCCCCCAAACATTTGCAACTGTCCCACAAAAATGTCTCCCATACATAGCTCTCCACTTTTCTTGTGTGTCTTCTCAACACACTTGATTTGGTCCAATTGTCTGTACAACATCATTGCATTGTTGTCACCCATCTGTGTTGTGGTGACCATCCAAATTCATCAAATTTTGTCTAGTTGTGCACATTACTCTGGTGAAGAAGTGGATATCTGTGGTTCTCTCTTAATCCCATCTTGCAAAGCCTGTATTGCTTCCCCTTTGTTCTTCCCTTTGCTTGCCACCCCATTTCACCCCTTTCCTATCAGTCACATTTTCACATATTTAATCTGGTCAAAAAATAGAATCACACACATGGCTAATAATGGGTCATACAAAATCCTTCCCTTTTTGTCCTCTGCCTTTGCACGAGTTTGGTATTGCAAACCATTTCTGAGCAGCAGTGAATGACTTTTCACATCCTATGGCACACCTGGTGAGTTTTTGCCATTGACCACACTAGTCTAGTTATTGCTGCACAATACTGCTTAAATTCACTGCACTAGAGGAACAAGGAGTTAAAGCAGAGTAAAGGCTTTGAAACAGTTACTCTGACAGTTTTTAGACTGCTGGATGTAATAAAGTGCAGCTTCCTACATGGAATGTTAGCATAAATCACTTGACTGAAAATTGATTTTGTCCATAGCATCAAGGGTTCAATTCCAGATGCATCTCATATAATTTATGTGATATTACATGTTTATGATATATTTAATCACCCACATCTTAACATTTGCTACAGTTATGAGTTCACATGGAGATATGTTGAATACTGGCCAAAAAGAGTATTTTAAGTGACACCCATCCCCTCAACTATCAGATATTTATCCAACCTTCTTCTGCTTGTCATAAGCCCGTTGTCCCTGTAATAACCCTTCTTTACCCTTATATCAGTCACTTCATGCTAAAGAACATGGCAGGTTAATAATGAGAACACAGCAAAAACATGTCCATGAATGTTCCATTATACCAAACATTGTTATGTGTATATCCATCTCTCCTTGTATTCACCTCTTCACTCCACCCATCTTTATGTGTATATATGTATTAGGCTGATGGGTGTGAAGGTCATCTCATGGTTACTGCATACTGTCATGACTCTGCTGATAGATAATGCCAACATGTTACCTTGATTCAATAGGTTTTCAGTGCACCTGTAGCGTGCAAGGCTTCAAAACCTGCTGTAGGATTCATTTTGTGTCATGTTCAGGTGAAGATCAAATGTATAAACATATTCTTCCATCTTGCCAAGGCTTATAACCCAGCAGTAGGGTATAGTCTTAAGGACGGTTTTTCAGAGGTTTCATTCCTACCTATCTATCTACCCTATCTCCTACATAAGCATGATATGTGTGCCTATCAAGTAAACTGGAAGATGGGTAACAATTGACATAACTGTCAACAATCAGTTCCCACATGGCACCATTATATTTCAGATGTCCCACATCTTCTTCGAACAGATGTATACAGATGTATTAATTATTGTCACTCTATATCTCCTCCACCCTTATCTCATGCAGTTCATATTACAGTGCAGGACATAATCTGATTAGAGAAGACACATCATATCATTAAGATGTTCATGAACGCGCCAGAAAAGTACCTCCTACATCTTCTACAGTTCTGCATCTGCCATCACCTCCTTTAGCTCATCAGAATACACTGTAGCATCTTTAGTAGGATGATGGATGAAATGTTAATCTAATATGATGTGGAAACTGTCCTTACGGTGAAGAAGCATACTGCACACACTTTTCAGGATATCCGTCCATACACAAATAGTTAGCATACCTGTTGACTCATTGTAATCATTTCAAATATGTATCACCTCTTGTTATTTGTAGCAAGCTGTACATACAATTAACTAGTGATATGCAGTGAGCCCTGCAAAACAGCTGCTAGTTGTAGAAGTGTCTTGAAGTAGGCATTACTAATACAATTTGGGAAACATACATACTTTAGTGTAGTAATTGATAGTCGCATTTGCAGTCCTGATCACATTTACTTAGCTAATGACATCCTAACACTATTTGTAAAAAAAAAAAAAAAAAAAAAAAAAAAAGAACCATCGGGATTTGAACTCTGGCTCACCTGTTCTCTGAACAGGCACTCACTGCTTTTACACCCTGTGCCCCACAGAAAGGTAGGCAGCAAGTATACTTTCCACAATCAGCACTCTCCAGAGTGCTGACGACCGTGCATCGCCACTGAGTGTTTGTGTGCAGGAAGGCACACTACATTACATTTTTCACTGTTTTCTTTAAGTAGAGAAACATATTTGCTCAGTGTTTAATGTGACACAAACAGGAAACATAAGGCCAACAGTTATTTATGGAATAAAATTTTGGCCTGAACATTTCACAGCATGCACATCATACTAGTTGCCAGCAATTTCTCCCATAACATATCTTGCAAGCCTGACACATGAAATGTTAAAAACAAACAGATGTATTTTGCAGTTAACCCTAATCACGTTGGTTACTGTTTGTCCCTATTTGTGCACAGTATGGAAATTAGCACCAGTGGACACTGCTGTTTCAGAGGTCCAAGTCTGAATCATGCATGCCCTAATACTTTGCCATCATCTATGCAAATCAGCTTCTCAGTGATGCACTTTGTGAAGAGGTATACACCATGTTTAACTCTGATTCCTGGTCTGTAATCCTCCAATACACGGTAATGCATTCATAAACACAAGAAAAAGGCAGCGTCATGTCTACTTGACTGAACACATGCATTCTGATGTTCATGTCTGTCCTGTAGCAATTCAGTTCCAGATGTTATATCAGCACTTGGGCCATTGTCAAGCAGACTCCAGAATTACACAGCCTAACTGCAGTGTTACGTTTGGTATGGGTTTGTAGTGACAGTGAAAACTGGTCATGCATGAATATATGCCAGTGATATTGTCAGTAACTTGTGTTAATGTGGACATACTTTCATCAGAATATGAAGACACATCACAAAATTCCATTATTGCCCTACCAGTGTTTCCCAAGTGTGTGTGTGTGTGTGTGTGTGTGTGTGTGTGTGTGTGTGTGTGTCATCTACACAACATCCTGAAAAACAGGTAGATGTCTATCTCACTTCTGCAACATGCATTCATGGCAGGTTATTTGACCTAGGTTGCCAGGATGTATTAAGTACTTTTGCAAATAGCACTCACACAATCATATCACAAATCCTGGCTTTGCACCAAAGACTCCATAACATAATATGTTACCTACAACACTATGATAATGTCATTCAGTAGAAGTGCACCCTTACACAGTTAAAGTCAGACTTTTGTGGTGGCACAAACAGTAAGTACTAGGTTATCTAGGTTGTATAACTATATAGGTAGGAATCCTAATCTCACACCAGTCAACTTGTGGGTGTGTGTGTATTCAGATGAGCATGAGTGCCACATCCTGCTGTCCTCACTCAAGTAGCATTCAGAAGATATGTTTACACTGCTATGTGACTCCACAGCAATTTCAAACATCACTCCCATCTTCCTCTTCTCAGCATACACTGACAATGTTATCCTCTATAAAGTGGAGTCTGAGAGTGTAAGTCAGACTTTCAATAGTCAATGGTGCTAGTGTTAAGTAACGTGTTTTCTAGATTGGTAGATGTTCTAATCTCAGAGCAGTCAGCGTGTGTGTGTGTGTGTGTGTGTGTGTGTGTGTGTGTGTGTGTGTGTGTGTGTGTGTGTGTGCACATTTGTCTGTGTGTCTGTCTTCCTTCAACTATCAGTCTGCAGGTCATTTTTTTACTGGGATGCGAGTCCACAGCTTTGTCAGATACTCCTCCAAACATCATCTTCTCAGCATACAATGATGATGATGTCATCCTCTATAAAGTGCACTCTGACGGATTGCAAGTTAGACTTCTGTGGTGGTGCTACTTGTACATTGTATGGAATCCAGCTTGTATACCTAGACAGACATGGTGTTTGAATCTGACCTCAGTCAACTTATGTGTGGGTTGTGATATATTATGGTCTTTGTACAATGTGTTGAATCTCTTCTCTTTTGACTCACACTCAGGAGATCCTTTTCATAGCTCCCTGAATCCAACATCCCCTTTCCCCTCTGTCCACATAACATTCTTTTTGTGGAACACTGAGGATGTCATCATCTCAAGGACGCACTCACTCATCATAAAGCAGAACCCCTCCTTGCCCCTCTATAAGCCATCTCCAGACCACTGGATGTGTGATTACTAATTCATTCATGGATCGTGCTCATGTCCCATACAGACTGAGGCAGTCTGTAGTAAAATAAAACACAGACCTCTATTATCTTTTCCCTCACCTAGATTTAGGAATTTGGGTTAAATGGAATAATAACAGCTAGGTGCATATGGGTTCTTGTCCGTTTGTCTAATAATCTCCTATGACCCTATAAGCATTGCACACAGCAGTGTTGTTGTCCCCCTACATTTGCTGTGTTAAGATGTGATGTACTGTAGTCCTACAACAGTGTATTCCAATCTGAGATATGAGCTACTGTAATGATGCCCATTGCTGCCATTTGCTTACATGCTCTTTCCATAACAACTGCAGTAATATGCCTCCTGAGAACTAGAGAGAAAGGATAATGCTGTGTATATTCTTGCCTTGCTAAGGCATATGTACTCTGATAGTGAAGTATAGCCACATTCTACACAGTTCTCATTCAACCATCACAGCCATAGCTGCAGTATGGCACCGGTGTGCATATGTGTACCTAGAATATGGAAATGTTATCTGACATACAGCAATATTACTTCATAGTGATTACAATGGCACATAAACTTGTGTTCATCAACATGTTGTAATGGTGTTACATACACAAACATATGACATTTTGCGATTCACTTGCAACCTTGGCAAATTCATTGTATGCACTATTGTATTGCTGTTCACAAGGATTACTTATTCTGTGACTGTCAGTATTTATATCATGAACAGTTCTGCATGAACCAAATCCACCTCTGTTATAATTTGTCTATATATGGTGTCAGGGCTCTTACCCACTTTTCCACTGATAAACATAGGTATGTGAAGGCTGCCAGCCTAGCTAGACAGAATTTTGTAAATAATTCTATGTCATTGTAAATATTAATGTAATCTACAGGCTTGTTCTACAAATGCAAAAAGAACTATATGGTAGGATTAAAGTATATGTTGTACTGAGCTTCAAAAATGTAACCACAGTGCACTCTGCTGGAAGAAAACCGATAAGTCAAAGATTGCATGACTGTTTGATCTCAAGCTCAGAGACAGAATGTCTAGGCCAGGAAATTATTTCTATTCTCTTGATTTAAGAGATAATTACTAAGGTTTTACATGTTTAATGTATTTTATTGCTGTGGCTTCCTGGCCAGGTACAGCTTACTAAGAAATGTACATTTTAAGTTTCTGTTAGCCTGGGAACTAAAGAAGTGATAAAAATGATGCAGTGTGAAATGACTCAGCAGTACTGGGTGTTTATCAATTTAAGACTTTCTCAGTGAGAAAGATATGAGCATTTTTGGATTTTGTCTGAACCTGAACACATCAACTCACCAGCGCTCTGGGTGTAGGATCTTAGTATTTCTCTTAGAGTTAGATAGAAATTTAGCCAGATTACTCCAGCTGTTTTCTATATTTATGTCAGACTATTCTACAATATTCTTTTAAAGCATTTTCCTGTGATTTCTGAACTCTGTAATGTCACTGTGCTGAAGTAATAAGTATTGTCTAGTGTTATTTATTATTAAATATTTTTAAACCTTTCAACTGTGGCTGTTTTGTGTAAAGGTAATTTAAGCTCTTAAGAGTACATTGCATGTATTTGATGATACTGTTCAAGCCACTCCAATAGCTTTAGCCCTGGGTCACACTTACTATTTGGATAACAGTAATATTACACAGTGAAACTGGTCACCCTTTGGGAAGAGCATTATTAGTAGCTGATAAGAGTAGTTGGTAGCAGTGATTACTACCTTATAGCCTGGCAGGAGGGGGTATAGCTGGAGAACCTGTGCCAGCCTTCCCTGGAAGTGTCTGTGTGTTTGTATATAAACCAAATCTCAACATGTGTGTGTGTCAGCTACTTGGGCAGGGACACGAAGCACTGGTTGGACAGAAAATGTACTGGAGGTTTTGGCTTGACTACTCAGCTGAGATCTGAACCCTATAGCTGTGCCAGTGGGGAGTCTTATTGAGGATCTGGAGAGAAAGGGAGAAACCAGTCCCAGACTGACTGTGTTCAGTGTGTGCTCTTAAGGGAAATTGTACTTTACTGTGTGTGTATTTGTTATCCTTCCCAGTGTGCATGCCCCTCACTGGTACTAGTGGTGAGGATTGAGGTTCCTTGATTACTGGGCCAGTGCACAGGCATCACAAAGTATATGATGTACAACTGATGTATTGCCTTGAAATAGGTAGACCATACAGAACTATTCTCTGGGATGCATACCCATTAGTATTTGACAGTGCAGACTTACCTTCAATGTGTTCTACTAGAGACATGTGTGATACTTCTTTCTATGTTGGACCCAATACATACACAGCTCAGTGACAACATTGATGGCATGCATTTGATTCTTGCAGGGGGAATTGTGGCTTAGGTGTCATGCAAACCTCTCAGCTCACCTGGATTGCCCCGATTTCATCTCTAGGTTTAACACTATCCCTCTTAACCTCTCCAAAAAGTGGTCAGTTTTGTCGAAGGGGTAGTGACTTCCCCTCATAAAATGTTGAAAAACATTACAGTTGTACACATCTGTTACTTCGGAACATATATATAAGTTACAATCACATTCTGTCAATACTGCAGGTTAATGATCATAATATTTTTAAAGTATCCATGACTGCGCCTTTTCTTTATACATTTGTCCAAAAGTCTGTTGCTATGTGTCCCTGATTGATTGAGAGCTATGGTGACATGTTAGTCATATTCAAGCAAGTCATTTTGCAGATCTTCAGAGTATACACATGTCCCCTATTCTATATACCATCCTTGCTTTCCAGTCAGCATATCAGTTTGTATCACAAACATTCACGTCCATTGACTTGTAACATTGTGTGACCATCACATATATACTAGCATGTGTATTTATATCATAATGTACTCATTCAGGAAGTGTAAACAGTACATTCTATGCTATCTACATATGTGCATAATGTTATGCTACTGACTTGCCTTGGAAGAAGTGTACATATATTGACATATCCTATCTTGAGGACATTTCCAGATTTATCATGTCCCATTCCTCTTTATTCATTCCTTTCATTCATGTCTGTGTACATTTTCATCAGCACATTTTCCCTGCCCAGTGTACCTTTCCTTGTAGTTGCCCCTACCATTTACCCTCCCCCCATTATTTCATTCTGCATATAATTGTTTTAGTGTACATTGCACATGGTAAACTTATTTACTGTGTTGTTACTGCTGTTTTTGCAATATATCCATCCCATCACTGGTAGTCATTGTGGCTCTCTGCATGATCTTATGGAGCAGGTTTGGCCCTGCTGCTGTCCACAAAATCTTCCTTGTATATGTGTAAGTGTGATGAGCAGCATGAATATGTGATTAGTGCTGCATCACGCTAACATGTAAATTCCATGTAGGCTTCGCATGAAGCATACATAAGTTTATTGATGATGGATGAAATGTTCATCTAATTTGATGTGGAAACTGTCCTTGCTGTGTAGAAGCATACTGCACACACTTTTAAGGATATCCGTCCATACACAAATAGTTAGCATACCTGTTGACTCAGTAATCATTTAGAATATGTACCACCCCTTGTTATTTGTAGCAAGCTATACATACAATTAACTAGTGATATGCAGTGAGGCCTGCAAAACAGCTGCTAGTTGTAGAAGTGTCTTGAAGTAGGCACTACTAATACAGTTTGGAGAACATACATACTTTAGTGTAGTCATTGATAGTCACATTTGCAGTCCTGATCACATTTACTTAGCTAATTACATCCTAACAACATTTGTAAAAAAAAAAAAAAAAAAAAAAAAAGAACCATCGGGATTTGAACTCTGGCTCATCTGTTCTCTGACCAGGCACGCACTGCTCTTACCACACAAAAAGGTAGGCAGCAGGTATATTTTCCACACTTAGCACTCTCCAGAGTGTTGACGACCGTGCATCGCCACTGAGTCTATGTGAAGGAAGGCACACTGCATTACATTTGTCACTGTTTTCTTTAAGTAGAGAAACATATTTGCTTAGTGCTTAATGTCACACAAACAGGAAAAGTAAGGCCAACAGTTATTTATGGAATGACTACATGAGTTTATTGTGTGTGTGTGTGTGTGTGTGTGTGTTGGTGTGTACAACTATTCCTCCACATAGTATGGTTCCTGACCCTTGACTTTGGAATGCCTGGTACATAGGCAGAATAGTTTGTGGTATATCTTTGTCCATTATGAGCAAGGATTTTGTAATTCCTAGAATATCTGATGTTTGGAGCTTAGTCTACTCTTCAAAAGCAGGGGACCTATTTCTTATATTGCTATTGTTCAGGGATATTATAAGAATTTATTTTGATTTAGTTGGGAAGTGTGTACTTCTTCCAGTTTTAGCATCCATACGAACTTCATGCTAATATGAGAACGTTTTAGTTTTCACGTATCTCTAAAGTGTTATGGTGGAGTACAGTTGTTTAACAAAACAATTTAACATAAGTTCTGATAATTTTTTTTAAAACAGCTGTAGCCCTTTCCTGAGTGCTAGTGTGACCTCTAGTGGTCTGGGGGGCTGTAGTACACTTCAAAAACAATTTCCAGGGAAACAATAACCCCACAAAAGGGTGTATGGGAAGGATGGGGCATTTCTTATTTTTTTCCACTTATACTGGTCCATTGTGGTTATGTCAGGCCAACAAGGAGCTGGTGCTGACGGGTCTCTCCCATTTAGTTAATTCAGATATAAGGAGTAGGTCAGTCTGGGAAGAAGATTGGGCTTCTCTTCCTCCCTCGTAGGCAATCTCTAGCCAGTTAGTAGCCTTTCTAGTGACTAACAAACTATCTGCCATACAAGGCATGCACATTCTATTTTAAATCATTGTGATACATTACTTTTTACAGGCCATGAATAGAGATAAATGCGTTGTTATTGTCTGTACTAACTTAAAAAGATCCCAGTGCCATTATGCTTTATCAACTGGCCTTCACTACTCTATTTGGACTAACGTTTTTGGGAACCATTCTTCACTCAGATAGCACTGTACACCACTTCCTTGCAGGCATGTAATCTAGGCCTTCCAACTTCTCTATGCAAAGATCTCTTTAGCAGACATTTTGGAAATGTGCTCTGACAGTCTTCATACCATATGTATCAGTTTCCACATCAGTTTGAGATTACAGTCTTATACCGTTATTCCATACTATGACAAAAGTGCTTGAAATCTGGTATGCAAGCATATTTTGAAATACCTTAATCAATATGTATGCTTTTTGAGCACACGACCTGACCTAAAGAAGGGAAAAGCACTATAATAACTCAGCATTTGTATATCGAACAATGGTATTTTACTTTGCTTATCATTCCATCATTGTGCATAGGCTCAAGGATATCAATTTAATTATTGATCCACTTGCCTGCTTCACAAGCTACCTAGTGGATAGAACCTTTAGGCTCAGTTTAGGTGCTACTTTATCCACTGAAGCTACAGTCTTCTCACAAGTTCCACTAGAATCCGTCTTTGGACCATTTCTATTCCTGCTATTTTTAAATTCATTTGGCTTTGACTCTGTTGTCAGTCATTCACTGTCATACTCTGATGGCCAAGGGGCTATCTGATCTTCAACCTTATGTTTTTCCATTTAAACCTCAGCGGAGAAATATCTAGGACTTCTGACTGTCCATTTCAGCAGTCAGTATCTATATCTCAGACAGTTATATTTGGAACTGCTACATAGGAGTAAATTATACCTTCAACTGGGTCCTATCTACTTTCTTGTGTCCCACTCTGAAGATGACCCTATATTTTACATACATAGTCCAAATTCTTCAAACTCCTAGTTTGTGTCTATATGTCACCCTTTTCCTTGAAGATTGTGTCAACAGCTGAGTACAATGATTACCAGGTAACTGAGATGTTGATGAAAATCCTCTGGTTATTTCAGCAGTGATGTGCTTGTGCATTTTGGGCTACATCCCATCAGATTTGTATCCTGCAAGCATATGCTGAGCCTAAAGATTTTATCTGATAGAGTTAGTAGGTTTATATTTTATGTGCCAACACTGATTATCACTGCTAAATCATACAAAGGGCTGGATAGTTCCTAATCAAACTACAGAACAATCACAATACTGAAATACAGCCCCCCCCATACATGAACGGCATACTTAACTGTACAGATTTCGCAGAAAGTCCAGATTTTTGGCTTATATTTTTGGCCTGTTCCTCTTTTTTCCTGGCAAATCACTGAGATGATCTTAGGATTGAAGTCACTAAATAATGACATACCCTTGAGTTTCAGACTTCAAATCCTTCAAAAAATGTATATTAAAACAAATCATGTTACTCTAGCAATTTTCTAAGTCTATAAGAGCAATATGTAAACTATTTCCATATGTGTACCCCCATTTTGTCAAGCTTTGTCTAGATTTTTTTGCATTAACAGGTTGTGAGGTATGAATGGACTTGTACCAAAGCATATCTCTCTGCTCTTTATTTCTATTCTTATGCTGCAATTATGTAAATCAGACCAATGAATAAACTGTGGTTTAATGATCATGATGTTTTAAAATTTAAATGCATTTATTTGTTAAACTAATTAATGAACCGATTTTTTTTCCCTGTCATATTTCAACCACAGCGTGGGCACAAGACCATTGGGTAATGTGATATATACATGGAAAGTTTAGAGTAACAAACGAAGCTGCATACTTTTACAAGGTGTGAAGAATGTGGAGCACATAGAAAGCACAAGGAAGACATGAGGTGAGCATACAACCTCCACATGGACAGTAGCAGTGAGCTTAACTAATGAGTCATTGCACTGCTCTGTTGCCTTCTTAGGGCCCTATTAAAGTAAAGGCAGCAAATACAGGTCTTAAGCACCTCATATTACTTCTGTTCTGTCACATATTTGACCTAGCGATACTGCTAATATAAGACCACTGCTTGTCTGATTGTTTATTAACATTTATAGTTATAAATAATAGGTCTTGTTGTATTTAAAGATGTATGCATTTTCTGAACTTTATTTATTTTCTCCATTATGCAACAGCTACTCAAAAGATCTATACCACGCTGTCTAGTCAGAAGTAGCTCCATTCTGGAACATTTCTCATCTAAGCAATTTTTTAATTATTCTGTCTTGTCTAGGTACTGTGATTCATCATTTATAGCACAGGGGACTTTGTGTTACCTTTTAAAACTGACCAGTGACTTATTCCAGTGGGTAACAGTGACTGCTAAACCCATTATGACTTATGATCAGCAAAGTCAAGCCTTCTTGTTGGGCGGAAAAGTCAAATTTCACATATTGCAGGATAAGGCACTGCAGTGGATAGTAACTGGTGTAAATTAGCACAGACCTATTAAAATGTACATATACATACACATATGCATGTACATAAACCAGGACCATAACAAGAGTTTAGTTTCAGTATATAAATCAAAACCAAATGCAAGATGAAAATTCAAACTTTATGGAA